>NC_079446.1:9250358-9307858 GCF_903798145.1 Danio aesculapii
AAAATAAATAAATAAAAACTGCATCATAATGCATATAGGCCATATTTCAGTGTACATTATTGTAATATCGCCCAAAAAGTGGCCTGCTTCAGCATTTGTTCTGTGTGCTTTTTTTTTCCGCAGATGAATTTAGATGTTATTTATAAAGGCAGCGTTTCACCGTCCTGCCAAAGCAAATGAAACAGCGCTTTGATATTTGAATAATCCTCATTACCGAAATGAATGTACGTGCTTCACTTTCTTTCTACCGACTTAGATTGCTCTGTTTGTTCTGCTCTCAATCCAGCGATTATTTCATTCTTTGTCGTTTCTTTTTTCCGAACCATCATGTTTTTTTTTTTTTATTATTGGCAAGCCTGCTGGAAGTTTACAGGGCTTATTGTCCATTAGAGCTCTCTGATCTTCTTATATCGCTGTTCTCTGACTGAATCCAGGCCCCTGAAGCCTGCGTTTCCCAAACTGTGGAGTGGGAATTGAAATGGAAAAAGCCTGTCGGTTTTGCTAATAATGGCAAAGTCACAAAAACAAGGAACGGAACCTTGATCATTGCCCAGTTTTAAGTCCAAATATATTTATGAATTGTGTTTTCTTGTCATTTCCACAAGGCAGAACTCCCTGAGCTGAAGTATGCGAGGTGAGATAGCAGACAAGCCAACAATGTGCGCGTCTCTCCCAAGCCTGACCTTTGAGGAAATGAATAGTTTTATTGTGTGTCCATTACAGAGCCTGAAACAACAGTCATGTTATTAAAGGGATAGTTCACCTAAATATGAACATTTTGCCATTATTTACTCACTCGTTTCAAACCTTTATGAGTTTCTTTTTTTTGTTGAAGGCAAAGATATTTTAAAAAAAGGCTAAAAAAACTGTAACCATTGACTTTCATAGGAAATTCATTCATTTTCATTCGGCTTGGTCCCTTTATTCATCAGGGGTCGCCACAGTGGAATGAACCGCCAACTTATCCAGCATATGTTTTACGCAGCGGATGCTTTTCCAATTTAGTTTATTCAATTCCCTTATAGCACATGTCTTTGTACTGTGGGGGAAACCAGAGCACCTGGAGGAAACCCACACCAACATGGGGAGAACATGCAAACTCCACATTGGAATGCCAAATGACACAGCCGGGACTCGAACCAGCGACTGTCTTGCTTTGACGCAAATGTGCTAACCACTGAGCCACCGTGCCGCCTTTCATAGTACACTGAACTGAAAAAAATATCATTTGAACCAACAAAAAAAAAAATCACTAATTTCTTGCAGCAAATTGTTTTTGTTTTTCTAATTAAATGTATAATTTAACTTTGGTTCAAACTTTAAAATCGAACTTACTCTAAATAAAAATAAATATTTGTTGTGGATAGGGTTATGGTCAGTGTCCATAAAACCAGCCCAGAGTCCATAAAATCTCAAAAACAAAATTTTAGGCCTTAAAAAGTCTTAAATTCACTGAAATATTGTGTTGTAGGTCTTAAATCTTTTTAAACAGGTATTAATTTTCCTCTGTCCTAACCCTAATCCAATCAAGCAAACACCCATTCAATCACTAACAATAGAACTTTTACAAAAATTTATTTTTAATGGTTTAATTATTGTACTTACAATAACATTTGTTTAAAAGTTCTCAATGTGATTATAACTACCTGAGGACACTTACCTGGAGAGACTGTTTATTAAAGTTTTTAAAACATTTGTCCATTATTTTTATTTTAAAGAAAGGTTATGTTGAAATAAAAGTGCATGTATGCAACTAGGGTTTGCTTGTTTTGACATGTAATTTAATATATATTGCTAAGAAATAAGTATATTATATTTTTGTTGATGGGGGCTAAGTAAAAGTCTTTTCCAACTGGGCCATTAGAAAAACATCCTTAGCATATGGCCCTGTATAAGTCTAAAATTTAATTCAGAATGGTCTTAAATGTTCATTTTTGGGTGAACTATCCCTTTAACATGTCTTCTCCTGTAACGGCTATAATCCCAACAACCTGAAGCTGAACGGAAAGAGGAAAAACAGAACCCAAGCTGCCAACAACAGATGGAAAATAAGCGTTCATTTGTCTTTCCTTTTGGAGCATTGCTTTATGTGTTCTCAAACAGCTGGAGCAGGAAATTCAAATAAATGTTAATGCAGTGTGGTGATCTTTTCTGGAGTCCGTCGCCCCCCCTCCGGGCCCGCTATTGTGGGCTCTTATATTTTAAAGCGAGGGGGCCGGCGGCGTTTGTCAGGAAGCACAATGTGGCTTATTGTGGTGTCTGGTGCCAAGCCCCAGTCACTCACGATGACTAATCTGTTATTATCCTCAGCCAATCATTTCATGTCGAGGGCGCTTGGGGGAGTTACGAAATTTAAGAAGGCCTTGCTTAAATATTAAACACCTCCAACTTTGTGCAGTTAACAGCTCTTTGGCTAATTAATGCCCTGTTTAGCTACAGTGTCCTCAGTGGGTGTCATGCAGGTGAGAGGGTTAATTTTGCTAATCAAATGCGTCAAGTTTAATTCAAATCCATTAATATTACATAGTACGTTTACTACAATGTATAAAGTAAATAAACTTACTTAAAGTGTTTATACAGTAGATAAGATATAATTATATATATATATATATATATATATATATATATATATATATATATATATATATATATATATATATATATATATATATATATATATATATATATATATATATATATATATATACAGTTGAAGTCAGAATTATTAGCCCCCCTTTGAATTTTTTTCTTTTTTTAAATATTTCCCAAATGATGTTTAAAAGAGCAGAGAAATTTTCACAGTATGTCTGATTATATTTTTTCTTCTGGAGAAAGTCTTATGTCATTTATTTAGGCTAGAATAAAAGCAGTTTTTAATGGTTTTAAAAACCATTTTAAGGTCAATGTTTTTAGCTAATTTAAGCACATTTTTTTCGACTGTCTACAGAACAAACCATCATTATACAATAACTTGCCTAATTACCCTAACCTGCCTAGTTAACCTAATTAACCTAGTTAAGCCTTTAAATGTCACTTTAAGCTGTATAGAAGTATCTTGAAAATATCAAGTCAAATATTATTTATGGTCATCATAGCAAAGATAATATAAATCAGTTATTAGAAATGAGTTGAAAAAAACTATTATGTTTAGAAATGTGTTGAAAGAATCTTAAACATAAATTGGAGAAAAAAATAAACAGGGGGGCTAATAATTCTGACTTTAACTGTATATATTAATATATTATAATATTATGGCAACAAAAACATTATACTTAACATTACATAAAATTGTTTTTGTATTTTTTTACACATTATTATTATTTTTATTATTATTATTTGTATTATTAATACATTTACTGCTAAATTTAAAAAACGCAATACAAATCATTAATTTACCCCACTTCATTTCCCCCTTTTTTCTGTTGAACATAGTAGAATATAATTTTGTATCTGTTGCCCACACAAAGCTGTTGTATGACTTCAGAAGACTCTACATATTAGTTACAAGTTTTTTTTATTGTGCTCCTTTGTGTCACTTCTTGAAATTTGATAGACATGATTACTGTAAAAAAAGAACATTTTCCTGGAGATGTGTATTGTACTTTCCTTTTAGGTGGGTTTCTGTCTTTGCATTGTTAAATATAAACTCATTGATGTTATTTTTTTTTTGAGGAGGATGTGGTATTTGCTCTCAGGGGTCTGCTCTTAAAGCCCCAGGTGATTGCACAAGTTTGCAGAAAGGAAGACAGCAGCATGTGTTCAAAGCACAGAAAAAAAATGTATGAACAGAATAAACTCTTTTGGGCTCTTTTGAGACCATAGTACTGAGATGCCATTTACTTCTGATCTGAGACCATTTAGGAGATTGAATGATTTCTCCTAGAACCCCTTTCACCCTAGACCTATGTTCAGTTTGACCTTTAACCCCCCAGTGAGTGATGCTTCTGCTTAATAACAGCCATTAGTGAACGCTGGTGTTTTCATTTCTTGTCACCACACGTACTGCGGCTCTTTGAGTTTAAACATATTGACATTGCAACCTTTCAGACATGCGGTGTCTAATTTCCAGCAACCTAAACCCTGTCAAGTATCTAAAAGCTTAAAAGCTGTATCCCCTGAAGTAGAGCTGAATGGCACGATGGCAGATATATAGTTGAAGTCAAAGTTATTAACCCCCTTTTACTCTAACGTTTCCCAAATGATGTTTAACAGAGCAAGGAGTTTTTGACAGTGTTTGCTATAATATTTTTTCTTCTGGAGAAAGTCTTATTTTTTTATTTCGGCTAGAATAAAAGCGGTTTTTAATTCTTTAAAACCCCTTTTAAGATCAAGTTATTTTTCAATTGTCCACAGAAACCATTGTTATACAATGACTTGCCTAATTACTGTACCCTAACTTGTCTAATTAACCTAGTTAAACTTTTAATTGTCACTTTAAGCAGAATACTAGTATCTTATATAGTGTCTAGTAAATATCTAGTAAAATAATATGTACTGTTATCATGACAAAGATAAAAGAAATCAGATATTGAAATGAGTAAAAACTATTATGTTTATAAATGTGTCGAAAAAAATGGGGAAAAATATACTGGTGGGCTAATAACTCGTGAAAAATAACTCTGATTTCAACTGTATATTCAACACGGGCTTATTTGAAATGTATATTTTGGAAACAGCAAAAAACAAACATAAAACCTACGTTTAGCTGCAATTTTTAGGGAAAATTAATACCATGGGGGCAGTATGGCGCAAACAACTTTTGTTTCTTTTCACATTATTGATATTTAAAGGGAGATTTACAAGCAGTTTTTTTGCACTACACCAAATAAATAACCCCAAACAACTTAATGCTATCTATGTTTTGTAATTGAAAATGTTTGCCTTATCTATCTACCTCCATATGGACATCTTTTCTGGCTTGGTCAGTTTGCTCGGTAGCTTACCTTGTACAGTATTGTACTTGTGATGCAGAGTACTCCAGTTTAATTCCTGTGAAGCATGGTTCCATAAAAAAGTTAAAACCAATGTAAAATCAGAGTAAAACTATGTGAGTGCACTGTACTTTTCTATTACGTTTGCTTTTGAAAACACTATTGGTTGGGTTTGGGGAAGGGTTTAGGTCAGTGGTTCGATCTGCACTGCCACAAGGGGAACTGTAGCATATCTGTTAGGTTGACACAGCTGTTTGCTTCGGGTTAGTGCAAGTTTGTTAAAATTTCAACTTGTTTAGAACTAGCTATCTGATTAATACAACTGTTTAGTACTCACTTAATGCTATATTGGTATGCATGGATAATAATGATGTGATTTACAATTTAAAGCATGCACTTTTTTATGCATTGCATACATCTACTGACAGTTTTACACTGAAAAAATGACAAAAAACAAATAACAAAAATGTTTTTGTGTTACTTTAGCATATTTTAATACGTTTATCAGGTCTTAACTATTTTTTTAAGTTATATAAAGTTTAACCTAATATTTTAGTCAGTTTGACTGAAGTAAGTTGAGATGCCTTGAAAAGTTAATTTAAGGAAGCAAGATTTTTTTTTTTACTGCAACTATCATATCACTTGCTTAGTATATCACAGTCAAATGTTGACGTAATAACTCTTTGGATATTGAAGTCCGAATTAATGTAAGAATGTATGCGTGTGATTTGATGATCTAGCATCATTACGTCTTTTTTTATTAACTATTTGTGTCTTGATGTCAAATTGTCTTCTTTTAGTAAAAGAGCACAGAACAAAGCTGGTTTTTTTATTAATTACGTCTAAATGATTGATCTGTCTATGTTCAAACAAATAATAATAATAATACACTGTAAAACCCAACAGTCAACTTTATTAAATGAAATGAGTGTAGTTAACTCAAAATTGACAGAAAGTTAATTCTACTAATTTGAAGAGTTTTGAACTCTGTTAAAGATGAGTTATTAAATACCTCATTATTTCAACTTAAATGGAGCAAGTTCACAGTACTCATATAGATTAGTTTAACTCAAATGGTTTGTAGCAATTGGTTTCCTCAAACGGTTTGAGTTGCCTTAACTTAATGGGTTTTACAGTACTCAGTTGGTTTGAGTGCTCTTCATTTATTGGGTTTCTCTGTGCTTAAATTGCTTCGTTTACTCAAATGGATTAAGTTCACAGTACTTATTAGGATTAGTTTTTGAAACTAAATGGTTTGTTGCAATCGGTTTCCTCAAATGGTTTGAGTTACCTTAATTTTTTGGGTTTTACAGTGTATGTTTAATTAAAAATACATGAATATTAAATAATTCTTTTTTTTTTCTAATATTAAACAATTTCACTGTTGGTAAAAAGAGAGTATAATCCTGCTCTAAACTATTGCTTTGTTTAGTTAAAATGCTTAAATGTAAAATAAATAAATAAATAATGTAGTAACTGTTAAAACACTGCAAAATAAGGATTTAAACATTTTAATATAAACCACCTAATGTGAAGCTTTTTTACTCAGGCTATTTTTTACTTCAATGCGCAGAACCCTGCTATTGAAGATGGACAGTGATCCTTTAATATGCGTGCTCTTTGTGATGGCCCCTCGAATTATGAATGATTAATTCTTTGGACAGTAATTGCAAAAGACTTGTCTACCGCTGACTGCAGATGAAGAAATCAGCACAATAGTGCATTGATAGCATACTATCTTCTTATCCTCTGTCATCTAATCCCTCCTTTGTGTCACAGTCAAAATGCTTTTTAATTAGTTTCATTGGGGTATTGCGCTTCTTTCCCTCCCGTCTGTGGCTATTGTCATCATGTTGAGTCACATGAGCGCCACCATTGTTTCCAGCGGGGCTCCCCAGAATACATTTGCCATTTCCCGTGAACAAGCGCAAGTTAATCGCTTTGACATAACGTGTCTCTCGTCTCCAGCGTTTGACTGCCGCATTTTGAAATTTGGTATTAAAAGAAATGCTGTTCGAAATGTTAATACAGGGATGCTATGGTATTTACACACATTAAACATTTGTGCATTAATTATATCAATTGTTGTTTTGACCGTTTTTTTTGACGACTGTGTAGGTTTTTGGCGACAAATTGTAGGTTTTTTGAGATATCACCCAAGGTATATCCGATTACAAATCTATAAACATTGGTTGACATATCTATATGCATCTACTGCCATATATCGGTCACTATAAATAGGTTATATCTGTCGACATATATCAGTCATATATTACCCAACATATATCGGTTGACATCTTTAGGGGGGTTGGAGGAAATAAACAGGGGGGCTAATTATTCATGGGTACTAATAATTCTGATTTCGACTGTTTATCAGCTGAGAACCACAGATAACACCCATTCAATCGAGTGATAACATTCGAAGCGAGTGAACTCTGCTAGTTTGCTCTCCTGCTTGTAAAAGTGAAAATGAAAGTGAGATGCGGAACTCTGACACAAAAAATTATGATGACAGATGATCAAAGCTTAATTTTAATATCTCAATAGAAGCTTTGAATGTAAATATGACGCCAGACTGATCGCTACAGTATGTTAATTCTAGTGGTTAAAGAATTCTGGTAGTTCCAGTTTTATAGATCCTCTTTTATGCTATTTTTATGGTTCCTAATTTTGAGTTTGCTGTTTCATTCAGCATGTTTACATCCAAGTGAGGTCATAAAACTGTTTTATTTTAATATACACTGCAGCATCAGTTACTTTCCTACTGTAAATATATAAAAATGTAGTTTTAGATTAGTAATATGCATTACTAAGAACTAAGAAGGTGATTTTCTCAGTATGTCGATTTTTTTTGAACCAGCAGATTCCAGATTTTCAAGTAGTTTTATCTCTGCCAAATGTTATCTTATCATAACAAGTCATACATCATTGAAAAGCTGAAGAAGTAGACCCTTATAATTGGTTTAAGGTCACATGTAAGGTACATTTTTAATTAAAAAAATATGAATATATTAACAGACTAGAGAGGGCGGCGTCCGCGACGGCGTCTGCGACGTCCTCAGTTATATCCGCGACCACCCCGGTCTTCAATTTAATCCGCGACATCAATTTGCGACACCAATTTGCTCAATAAAATAGTTTGTCATCTATATTTTCAGGTCCATCGTCTGTATTTACATTCACCCACTGGCAGCCAAAATCCACGCCTTACACTATGAAGCGTGTATGCACTGTGACTACTTTTATATTGTTGATTAGCAGCTGGGCATTTCACTCTGTCTCGTGCTGAAAGCTGTCGTTGTCGACCAATCGCAGCAGGCTGTCATCGGTCCAATCAGCGCAGATTAGCTTCGCGCTAAGGAGGGGTTTGGAAACAAATGAATCACTGAACGATTCATATGAGAGTCGCGGGGATAATTAGGTAAAAATAAATGCAGATTATAAGACCATGAAAGTGTTTTTTGACCTTGCATGCATATTAGACTGTTGTTGGAGGCCCTTACAATCAAAATATAACCCTATTTCATGTAAAATAGGGGCTCTTTAAACACTGTACACTTACAGATTTAAGCCTTAGCTGGATATTTCACTTCACTTAGAGCTGTGTTACACACTACATGGAAGGGCATTTTCAAAAACCCATAATATGGGCTCTTTAATTCATTCTGTCTAGTGTTAGTGTTATCTGTGCTGTTTTCTATTGGAATTTTCATTCCAAAACGGCCGCCGCGTGACACTAGCGGCATCTAGTGGCTGTTTCCCAAATAGCAACAGAGTGTCGCCTCTTGGTGATTCTATGGTCTTTGCTGCTATTAAAAAAATACATAAAAGCACACATGAGTAGTACATAAAACTAATATTTTAGCTAAATAAAATGTATATTTTAGTCAGAATTATGATGCTCGGGTTGTGTTGCATTTACTACTCCAAAAGTATAACAATTAAAGTAAACATAATGATGCGTTTATGTAAAAACACACGCAATGTTAAGCATTTAAAATCCTGTTTTTCCCTTCCTACATCAAAGACAGACAATGTGTTAATCCATTTCTGCCATGCTTCTAAATTTCCGAGATGAAAGCTCCTTTATTTCCATTGTTTTGGACCCAACTGGAGAAAAATTTCCGGGGTGCTGCTCAAAGGGGCAGCTTGGACCCTTTGTAGTGCGTATGAAAGATGCTCGGTGATATCAAATCTTGAACAATTCATGAGAATTCCCTCGACAAGCGCATGAACTGCTCGCTCTGTCATTCTGCTGGATGTTGCACACAAATACGCTTGTGCTGTTTTGTATAAAAAAGATGCATCTCTCTAGAAATCAAGCCATCTGTTATGTGCACTGTTTAGGGAAAGTGAAGCTCTTTGACGCACACCAGAAAAGGCTAGCTTTGAATGGGGTTTTGTGTAATAATATCATATGTGTGTGTAATCTTAGAAACTCAACAGCTGTAGAAACAAAGAGGTGCGTTTTGGCAGCTTGAATCACACGCCGTCTTAACACTTGCGATGGAAGCCTGTTATTTTGGGCCATATGGAAATGATGCAATGACAATTAATATTTTGTTGCAGCGATTTTGAATCATTTGAGGTTCCGGCACAATATGTTGGACTGTATCGCGTACTGTATTGTTAACCAGACAGACACACTAACGTGGAGCGTGTATTGATTTAAGTATTGTTTTTACAAGGAGCATTGTTCATAATAACAAATGATTTGATTGAAAATGTTAATGTCGTTAGTTGTTCACAGAATAAAATAAAAAACATGTTTTACTAAGAAAATGAAGTAAATCTGAATAAGTAAGAAGTAAATTGTGAATTCAGTGAAACTGGGAATTTAAAGTAATTTCTTGCCTTTTACATACCGTATGTACGTCTGTCCAATTAATATATGTAAATATAATAAGTCTATAAATATTTAGTAATATTTAAACTTATTAATTTGTCAACCTGAAAAAAAATATTAAATTATTATATTAAAATAAATTAATATATAAATTATATATTTTTTTTAATTCTCAGACTCTTGGGTGTAGGCTCAGTAATTTTACATTTATAGTGATGAATAAGTTCTTTTCATTGGCTTTAAAGTGAAAGAACAGAAGACAAAGGTAAAAGGCTGAAAATTTCAGACCGCATTTAGAGGCTTTTGCATCTGAACTCTTCATATATATATAAGTTTGACAAATTAATATGTGTGTGTGTGTGTGTGTGTGTGTGTGTAATATGTGTGTATTCATATATTTATTAAATAAAAGTATATTTTATATTAAATGAAATTATAAATAATGTTACTAAAATGTAAAAAATCTCATTCCTATTATATTATATTATATTATATTATATTATATTATATTATATTATATTATATTATATTATATTATATTATATATAATATTATATTATATATAATATTTTATATATATTATATATTATTTAGTTTCATTTTTAAATTTAGTTTTAACCAAATGTATTTATTTATTTATTTATTTATTTATTTATTTATTTATTTATTTATTTATATGAAAAATATGCTTGATTTATCTTTCTTTCTATCTGTCTGTCTGTCTGTCTGCCTGCCTGCATATCTATCTATCTATCTATCTATCTATCTATCTATCTATCTATCTATCTATCTATCTATCTATCTATCTATCTATCTATCTATCTATCTGTCTGTCTGTCTGTCTGTCTGTCTGTCTGTCTGTCTGTCTGTCTGTCTGTCTGTCTGTCTGTCTGTCTGTCTGTCTGTCTGTCTGTCTGTCTGTCTGTCTGTCTGTCTGTCTGTCTATCTATCTATGTGAAGAGTTCACATGCTAAAGCCTCTTAAATGCAATCTGAAATTTTCTCTTAAAATGAGCCTTCTAAATTTGTACTTAACTGTAACTTCTGTAATTATATAAAATAAATAAATAAATGCAACATATATGAACACATACAGACCCTTACAGTCTCCGATATGTTACCACTTATAGAAAAACTACACACAGCATACATTTAGTCCTTATTTAGGTACAAAAACAACACGAAATATAGCCCACAGTCAGAGCAGACCTCTCATCTGTGTCTTTAATCTTCAGCAGCACATGTAACCTCTTGTTAGAGAATAATTCTATCATTGCGAGCTCATAATAGTCCAAAAGGCGATAATAATAGTTAAACATGGCAGTTTGTTCACGTTTGCAGAAAAAATAATGTGCTCCTTTTTTTCCGGCTTCTCCTTTGTTTTTTCGTGTGTCACTCTCGCTTTTGTCAGTTTCTGACAGGATCGGGTTTCAAAAGCACGTCAATAATCATGCGTACATTATTATCATCAGCTCAAGAATTTGTTATTTCAAATATAGACATGCGGCGAGCGCAAGCAAGAAAGCGTAACCGCTCGCGTTTCAGACTGGCTCGTAAAAAACTACGGGCACAGGGGAAAATCTCCTTTTCTTTTGGCTTTGTGGCTGTTCATCAAGACGATGACAAGATTTGTTTGAGCCCGGGTTGACCATGGCGTCGTTATATATATATATATATATATATATATATATATATATATATATATATATATATATATATATATATATATATATATATAATTTCACTGTAATCTCTTGGCTGTGTTTTTAAAACATGGCGGTTCCTTTGTTTTCATACTGGCTTGTTGCGTGAGCGAATGACGTATCTCTGTAAACCAATAGCGTTCAGCTGCGCGTCTAGCTCCACCTCTTGGTACCCTTTCTCATGTTTGGTAACCTTTCGAAAGGGTGCCAAAAAAGTGGTACGGTATTGTTCGGTACGGTTCGGTACGCCTTTTGACAGTGGAAACGGCCATAAAAGCATACTGATCCGTACCGCACCGTACCACAATCGGTCCAATATATACACACACACATACTACACCTATAGCTACTACACCTATAGCTGGTGTGTGGTGAGCACATTGGTGCCATTGTCCTGTGGCTGCCGAAGCATCATCCAAGTGGATGCTGCACACTGGTGGTGGTGTGGAGAGACCACCCACATGATTGTGAAGTGAAATGTGTGCGTTTATTCATTTGTTATATAATTTATATTTAATATTAATATTTAAATGAAATGATAAATAATGTTACTGAAATGTAAAAAATCCCATTCCTGTTATTTTAGATTAGTAACTTTTGTATTTTTTAATATTGTAATTATTTTATTAATAGTTTGGATTACTTCTATATATATTCTGCTTCCAGTATTACATTAAAAGGTTTTGTTGTATTTTTAAATTTTGTTTTATTCCTATTTATTTATTTTAAATATGTTTGTATAGATTTTTCTTTACTTTCATTTTAAGTAAATCAAAATGAGTAACGGGTGACACAATATGGTTAGCACTGTCGCCTCACTGTAAGAAGGTTGCTAGTTTGAGTCCTGACTGGGTCAATTGGCATTTCAGTGTGGAGTTTGCATGTTCTCCTCATGTTGGCGTGGGTTTCCTCTGGGTGCTCTGGTTTCCACCGCATTTCAAAGACATGCAGTATAGGTGAATTAAAGAAACTAAGTTGGCTGTAGTTTATGAGTTTGTATGGGTGTTTGCCTGTGCTGGGTTGCGCCTGGAAGGGCATCCGCTGTGTAAAACAAATGCTAGATAAGTTGGCGGTTCTTTCGGCTGTGGTAATCCCTGATGAATAAGGGACTGAGCCGAAGGAAAATTAATTAATGAAAATAAGTAACAACTTGGCTAACCAGCTAATTTAATTTATTAAAAAAAATATATAGTTACAATTTTCGAGCCTTTGTTTTTTTTATAGTACACTCTATGAAGTATACAGTATTTGGTTATATTATTACTTATATTATATTGAACACTAAAAATTAAAAATAATGCAGATTTTTTTTTATGATATATTTTTTTATCCAATTCATTTATTATTCTGCAATTCTCACAGCTATTTTAGGAATTCTTTAGGAAGCAACATTGCAATAACAGTAGCATTACTGTAACAGCTTAAACCATTTCAGCTATTTCACACTCTGCTATAATATCAGTTCACTGTGTATTGGTGTCATTTTTTCAAGATATTAGTATTTCTCCTCAAGCTATAAAGTCACCAGCACAATAATCCAAACAGATTCCTCAAATAACCAACCACCTGCCGTCATTTCACAGAAATACGCAAGGCTTTTTACATTCAAATGTCCCTAATATGCCTTTCTTGTCCTTCTCCAAAGGACTTGGCTGACTAAAAAACCTGGGAAGTGTTCAAAATTCAACTATTACTCTTCAAACAAGCCTTTCATTCACTCAGTGTGATATTTTTTTACCAAGCTGAAGAAGGAAACGTTCAATTGAGAATGAGCACTGTTCCTGCATTCGATCACTAAACTCAATCTTTTTTTATTTCATGAATGCCTGCCTCAAAAATCACTTATCAGTATCAGTTGATACACGTGTGGGTGGCACAATTCTACCCATAATTCCATAATATTAGGCTTTATTTGATTCCAGCTTGTCTGAGGCTTCAATTACCCCGAGCTCATTTCGTTTTCCAGGATATTCCCCCCATGTCCAAACGGTTTGGTTGATGATTTATGGCACCTGCCGATATTTCGATATTCGCGCTGCTCCCTATAGCTGTAATATTCCTACAAGGCTCCAGATATGAGCATCTGTACTGTATTATTGATTACCTCACTGCTAACTTTGCATTTAATGGCTCTTGTAAAACATGAATAAATTTGGTTATGTCAAAATGTTCCACTTTGCGACGAGACAAGAGACACACTGAGCCTATTATTCTAATGATCCCTCAATACAGAGAAGTGAATAACAAGCTGCAGCAGCGTACAAAAGACACGGATACTGTTTCACGGAAAGAAAGATCATTTCCCGTGATGAATGCGAGAGAAAAAGTAAATGCTGATATCCAGTGTTGAGAAAACGTCCATGTGTTTGTGATTATTTTGCAGGAATTGTTAAGCAACAAAGGTCATTAAACAAATAATGCAATGTTTTTAACAGCGTGACTTGACTTTTTAATGGTATTTCTGACACATGTTGTCAGCAGTTGTCAGCAGAATATATATTCAGTGGCATAAAAAGCCAAACCAATATGTATTAAACTGTGACAAATAGTATAATATTTCAACGAAGTAATACCATTTTAAAAGTAGTTCCACAATTAACAGTGGGAACAAGAAGTAGATTGAGTTTAAGTGGGCCATAAGAACAAATCAACATTTACATTTGCTTCTAATGTTTAGTGTTCAGCATAATATAAGTAATAGTATAGTGTATTATTTAAATCAAGTCAAAGTTTCCATAGTAGTTGCAAAATTAATAATGTGAACGAGAAGTGAACTGAGTTTAAACGGACCAAAAATAGATCTGAATTGGCTTCTAATGTTAACTGTTAAATAATATTCATTCATTCATTTTCTTTTCGGCTTAGTGTCTTTATTGATCCGAGATCACCACAATGAACCGGCAACTTATCCAGCACGTTTTATGCAGCGGATGCCCTTCCAGATGTAATCCATCTCTGGGAAACATCCATACACACTCATACACTACGGACAATTTAGCCTACCCAATTCAACTATAGCGCATGTCTTTGGACTGTGGAGGAAACCGGAGTACCCGGAGGAAACCAACGCGAACGCGGGGAGAACATGCAAACTCCACACAGAAACGCCAGTCGACCCAGCCGAGGCTCAAACCAGCGACCTTCTTGCTGTGAGGCAACAGCACTACCTACTGCGCCACCATGTCACCCTGTTGAATAATATAAAAGGCAATAAAAATATTACTTATAAAACTTATTTAAATGTTTAAAATCAGTTCCAAAGTATCTGTGTGATTGAAAATAAAAGTGGATTGAGTATAAGTGAACTTTAATGGGATCAAAAATTTTTTATTTTTGAAAAAAATCTGAATTTGTTTTAAATATTAAGTGTTTGGTATGATATAAATAATATAATAATGTAATGTTTAAATCAAGTATACCATTTCCGAAGTAGTTCTGAAATAAACAATGTGAACGAGAAGTCGACTAAGTTTAAATGGACCAAAATAGATCTGAATTTGCTTTTAATTTACGTGTTGAAGAATATAAATAGTAATAAAATATTATCTTATAGTAATGTAATACTATTGTTTTAAAAGTAGTTCCAATGTATCTGTGTGAACGAGAACAAAAGTGGATTGAGTGTAAGTGCACTTATGGGATCTGAATTAACTTTTGAAAAAAATCTGAATTTGTTTCTAATATTAAGTGTTCGGTATGATAGAAATAATAGTATGGTATAATATTTAAATCAAGTAATCCCATTTTCAAAGTAGTTCCAAAACTAACAGTGTGAACGAGAAGTGAATTGAGTTTAAGTGGACTAAAAATAGATTTGAATTGGCTTCCAATGTTAACTGTTGAATAATATAAAAGGTAAAAAAAAATAAGGTTATAATAATGTAATATTTATGTTTCAAAAGCAGTTACAATGTATCTGTGTGAACGAGAGCGAAAGTGGATTGAGTGTAAATGGACATTAAATGGATCTGAATTTACTTTTGAAAAAAATCTTATTTTGTTTCCAATAATAAGTGTTTGGTATGATATAAATAGTATAGTAAAATGTTTAAATCAAGTAATCCCATTTTCAAAGTAGTTCTGAAATTAACAGTGTGAACAAGAAATGAATTGAGTTTAAGTGTACCAAAAATAGATCTGAATTGGCTTCTAATGTTAACTGTTGAATAATATAAAAGGTAATAAAAATATAAGGTTATAATAATGTAATATTTATGTTTCAAAAGCAGTTCAAAAGTATCTGTGTGAACGAAAATGAAAGTGGATTGAGTGTAAGTGGATTTTAATCTGGGATCTGAATTTTTTATTTTTGAAAAAAATCTGAATGTGTTTGGTATGATATAAATAATAATATAGTGTAATATTTAAATAAAGTATACAATTTTTTTAAGTAGTTCTGAAATAAACAATGTGAACGAGAAGTCGACTGACTTTAAATGGACCAAAAATAGATCTGAATTTGCTTATTATTTAAGTGTTGAAGAATATAAATATTAATAAAATATAATCTTATAGAAATGTAATATTTATGTTTCAAAAGTAGTTCCAATGTATCTGTGTGAACGGGAACGAAAGTGGATTGAGTTTAAGTGGACTTTAAAGGCATCTGAATTTACTTTTAAAAACATTGTTTCTAATGTTCAGTGTTTAATATGATATGAATATTAATATAGTAGAGTATTTAAATTAAGTAAATTTACAATGTAAAGTGGTTCCAAAATTAACAGTGTGAACAAGAAGTGGACTGAGTTTACTTTTGATATTCAGAGTTTAGTTTAAATAGTGCATTTCAAATATTCAGTTTCAATAATATGAGTTATAATAAAATGCTATGTTGAAAAAAAGTATGTTTATATTTCCAAAGAAATTCAAAATTAACAGTGTGAATGAGAAGTGGATTTTGTGTAAATAAATGAAAACGATATCAATCACAAAATACAAAGTTGCATTAATGTAATATTTATGTTTTTAAAGAAGTGTATAATAACACCGTAAATGAGAAGTGAATTGAGGTGTGAGGTGTGGAATTGAGGTGTGGACATCTGAATTAGTATTAATAAAATTACTGTATATTACTGTAATAATGTAGTATTTACATTTTAGAAATATTACTGTGCGAATAAGTGGTGGATTTAGTTTTAGTGGACCAAAATATTTTTTAACACACACAGACATCTAAAAGAATTCATTTATAAACCTAAACACTATCAACACACTCCTCATCTGTTTAAGCATCATAGCAACAGCATTGCTTCCACCAATAGAATAGCATGAATTTGAGGCTGTGGTGTTTGTTTCTCCAATGACAGATGAGGATTAATAAAAATAAACAATCACTGTAATTATTACTTTTCCAATCCATCTGCTGATGCTAGCGGCATAAAAATTACACTCTTTATCTAATCTTTCTACAGCCACAATAGAAGCTAATTTTTTCTTCTTCAGTATGATCACAAATCTTTTATCCTTTCAGCTTTGATATCTAAAAAAGCATCGATATGAGATGTTAAATGTTAACAGCTTGCGTTCAAATGAAAAATAATCACAACATGATTGTTTCGGAGCAAATGGAGCCGCTCTCCTTTTGTGTCCGTTACACCTCCAGTTATTTCTGTACATTGTTATTCTGTATTTACAGCATGGCAATCGATACAGCTCGGCTATAGTGTGCTGTTGTTGTTATCTTTCCTGGCTCTCGCATCAGGCATATTGAAGTATCAGAAGCTATTTAATGACCCGACAGGGGCGCCGAAATCTCAGCAGCCCGCAACATTAATAGATGGATGTTATTTGACTCATTAGAGGTCGCGGCTGTGAATAATAATTAGGGAAAGACTGATTATGCCAAACCCAAGTCTAATAAGACATGCATTCAAAATTTCTCTTCACACGCACACACTCATTTCTCACACACACAGGAAATTGATTTGTGGGTTTATGACTGAAGTGCAATTTTGTTAACTATTATTGACGGGGAGTCTTGCATTAAAACAGTTGCTGTGGCGATGACACACATTTTCCTTTCATTATTGTGTTCTGCGGCGCAGAAAACACTTATAATAACACACGCCAATAACTTTAGCATCAATGCACGCTTATTTTAATACAGTAACCAGGACAACTAACAAGCAGCTGCTGTCAGGATTTTGAGAATCTGTTTTTTGTTGTTGTTGTTTTGCTGTTTCAGTCCTCACGTATTGTTTTTCATCTGAATTATGGACTTAAAATGTTTATTGTTCCGTAATATTAGTAATGAGAAAATATAATGCTGTAATATTGTTGTAGTGTTACATTCAAAAAGTAACTGTGTGAATGAGATGTGGTAAACATAGGCTCATTCTGAAATGTAGCCCTGTATACATTTCTAGAGATCTCGAATTATGTAGCTAGAGGTAAGCTGCATTTCGTTTTTAAAACGAACGCTACGGGGTGGTATGATGCCATTCCTTTTTGAGCTTACTAGCTGACTACTTGCCTCAGTATGGACTGTTTTCCTGCTGTTACCAGTTTGTCCGGTAGCTCGCCATGCACATGTCAGCGGAATTGAGATACAGAGAGGAGTTTACCACGACGACTGGGTTCGAGTCTGACAAAGAACGGTTCCAGAAAGTGGGAAAGACAAAAACAGGAGCCAAAAAATAAAAATAAACAAGTAAATAACAGGGTGAGAATGTGGTAAAATTTGAAAATGTGGTAAAAATCAGTCGAGGGCTTTTCTTTTTCATTCAGTCAGTCAGTCAGTCGACAGCGGCCTCTGGTGGATTTACGCGAGAAGAGCAGGCACCAATAGCACTCGTGAGAGAAATTTGAGATCCCAAAAAGCATACACAGCGGCCTCTGAAACAAAAACTGCAAAAATAAAAAATAAAAACATAGCTCCTGGGACGTATTTGGCGCTCTCCAAAAATCTATATAGTGGTACTTTTTTTTTTCTTTCCAGAATGAGCCTGGGTTGGATGTGGGTTGAAGCCAAAATCTAAATCTAAATATGAAGTAATTTGACATTTTTAGTATGTTGTAAATAATGATATCAGTGTTTAGTAGAATGCAAATAATGATACAGTAAATGTTACAGTATGATAGCATGATTTTATGAATTTTAAAATAATATCAGAAATAAACGTGTAACTGTAATGATATCAGGGTTTAGTAAAATATGAATAATGATACATACTGCATTATTACAACATTAGTTTGATAATCTTTACTTCTAATGTTTAGTATGTTGTAAATAACAACATCAGGGTTTAGTATAATATGAAAATGTATACATATTGCATTATTACATTATTTTGATAATTTTCAAAACGATTCTATAAATAACTGAATAAAAAGTGGATTGAGATATATTGAAGCAAAAAAATCTGGATCTGGATTCACATTTTCAGTATGTTGAATGAATAATGATAACAGTGTTTGGTCCTATAAATAACTGGGGGAATAAGAAGTGGATTGAGATTCAGTGAAGCAAAAAGAGATCTGAAATCACTTCTAATGTTCAATATGTTATAAATAATGAAAACAATGTTAAGTATAATATAAATAATGATACATATTGTATAATTTCGACATTATTTTGAAAATGTTCAAAACGATTCTAAAAATAACCAATGTGAATGAAATGTGGACAGATTAAATTGAAACAAAAAGAGATCTTGATTCACTCCTAGTGTTCAGTATGTTGTAAATAATGATATCAGTGTTTAGGATAATATAAATAATGATACATATTGTATAATTACGACTTTATTTTGAAAGTTTTCAAAACGATTCTAAAAATAACCAATGTGAATGAAATGTGGACTGATTAAAGTGAAACAAAAAGAGATCTGAAATCACTTCTAATGTACAATATGTTATAAATAAGGATAACAATGTTAAGTATAATATAAATAATGATACATATTGTATAATTACGACATTATTTTGAAAGTTTTCAAAATGATTCTAAAAATAACCAATGTGAATGAAATGTGGACAGATTAAAGTGAAACAAAAAGAGATCTTGATTTACTCCTAGTGTTCAGTATGTTGTAAATAAGGATGTCAGCGTTTAGTATAATATGAATATATAAACATATTGCATTATTACAACATTAATTTGGAAGAAAATATAAAGAACTGTGAATAAGATATGGATTTGGATTCATGTCTAATGTTTAGTATGTTGGAAATTACTGTTTAGTGTTCAGGCAGGCAGTACCGAAGCCGGAGGAGCAAATCAGTGCAGTTTCGTGATAGTTTTTATCCTGTCATTATGAGACTTTTGAATAAGACCATATTTTATATATTTAAAATAAAGCTATTTGATAGCTAATATGTAATAATAAATTTACTATTACTAACTAGTTTAACTATCACAAATTGTTAATATTATAACCATTATAACAAACTGTGCAATAGTTATTTAAGTATTCATTTGTTCCCTTCTGGGATATATTTTTAACTGGTTTATATTTTATATAACTATATTTTCAAATATTTATGAAATTATAAAAGCTTATTTATTATATTAGGTTTTTATAGTGTTCGATGCTTTTTATGTTATTGTTGGGTCCGATGTAACGTAATTTCTTCTGCATTACAATTTATTGTGAGGTTTTGAATGTCAAAAATAAAGGAAACTGAACTGAAACGGTATAATATGAATAATGATAAATATTGCATTATTACAACATTATTTTGTAAGATTCTATTAGTAACTGTGTGAATAAGATATGGATTTAGATTCAGAGTAGCAAAAAGAGATCTGAATTCACTTCTAATGTTCAGTATGTTGTAAATAATATCAGTGTTTAGTATAATATGAATAATCATACATATTACATTATTACAACATTATTTTGCTAATTTTCATCCAAAAATAACTGTGTGGACGACATGCGAACTGAGATTCAGGTACAACAACAAGAGATCTGAACTCACTTCTAATGTTTAGCAGGTTTCAAATAATAATATTAGTGTTTAGTATAATATAAATAATGATACATATTGCATTATTACAACATCATATTGTTTATATATATATATATATATATATATATATATATATATATATAATATATATATATATATATATATATATATGTATAAACAATATGATATGTTAACATGATAACATTATCATGTTAACTTTCAAAAGAAGGTTCTATAAATATCAGTGTGAAAAAGTGGATTGAATTTAAGTGGAGCAAAATGAAATCTGCATTTTATTGCTGTGTTCTGTGGTGCAGAGAGCACTTTATAATAACACACGCCAATAACTTAAGCATCAGCGCACACTTATTTTAATACAGTAACCAGGACAACTAACAAGCAGCTGCTGTCAGGATTCCAGGAATCCAGTTATTTTTTTAACCGTTCGATCTCTGTCATCACGCTTGGATTGATATTTTGACCCGCATATTTTAAAGAGACAGGTAGCTATTAGACTGTGTGTTTTAAAGCACACTGTCATTGTGAACCACAGATACCTGAAACTGTTTAACCCTCTATGGCACAAATTTCATTTTTGGGGAGAAAATGGGGAACTTGGGGGATTATTTATCATTATAAACCGGATATTGGTTTTCTAAATGTTGATGCATGCAAAATATTTTGACATATCAACCACAAATGGTTTGTGCAACTATCAGTGTTTAAGTCTTGTCAGAAAGATTGTATTTTACAAGTTTGAATGCCACCATTATGAGTAATTATGAGTGGGAAGCGATGGTGGATGCGAAATGTTTTCAATCAAGATATATTTATTTCTAAGTGCTGACAGCAGAGTGTTGTTTGTGTTCATTTTGTATACTGTTAATTAAGAAGACAGATAAAGTTTTAGTCTGTTTATGAGCTGATTAGTGCTTAAATGACCAAACCACTCTCTCCATCTTTTTCTGTGGCAGCAACATAATAGATAGATAGATAGATAGATAGATAGATAGATAGATAGATAGATAGATAGATAGATAGATAGATAGATAGATAGATAGATAGATAGATAGATAGATAGACAAACTGACTGACAGACAGACTGATAGATCGATCAACATTTGCTGTTTGTTCAAACTACAGTTGAATTCAGAATTATTAGCCCCCCTGAGTTACTAACCCCCCTGATTAATTTTTTCCTGTTTTATGGAGAAATTTTTTTCAACACATTTCTAAACATAATAGTTTTAATTACTCATTTCTAATAACTGATTTATTTTATCTTTGCCATGATGACAGTACATAATATTTGACTAGATATTTTTCAAGACACTTCTATACAGCTTAAAGTGACATTTAAAGGCTTAACTAGGTTAATTAGGTTAACTAGGCAGGTTAGGGTAATTAGGCAAGTCATTGTATTACGATGGTTTGTTCTGTAGACAGTCGAAAAAATATTAGCTTAAAGGGGCTAATAATTTTAACCTTAAAATGTGTTTTTAAAAACCTTTTATATACATTTAAATATTTATCACTGAATCTGCGTCTCATTTCGGAGTCTGCTACTGTCCACCGGAGGTCGCATTTAGGTCATGGACGCATGCTTTCTGAGCCTTTCTTAATGAATCAATGAAATACTCGGTTTTCCACCAGAAAATTTCCACCTGGAAAACACATTTTAAAAGCAGAATATCTGACTTCAACACTGTTTTTTTTTTTCAAATAAACAAGTATGTTCACTTAGCATGTTTCTTAAATATATGCAAACATATTATGCTATTTTTATGCTTTAGAAGAGTCAAAAACTGACATACAGTTCTCTTAAATAGACTAAAACAAGATTTTTGGCTTTGTTTGTAGCGTATATTTGATGGTAATGTCATGTGCTATTACAGCCACAGAACACAATAATAAAAGGAAAATATGTCGATCTGTTCTTTTTAAAAACCGTTCAATCTCTGTCATCACGCTTGGATTGATATTTCGACCTGCATATTTTAAAGAGACAGGTAGTTATTACAGCGTGTTTGCTGAAGCTGACTCAGTGACAGCAGAGAATATGTTGGCTAAGGGTTGCTTTGGAGGGTGGAGATGTAAAGGAATGTATCTCAAGCCCCGCGTTTGACTTTCTGGGAATTCACCGGCCTATTTGGCCAGACTTTTAAAGCTTTATGCGTAATGTACATTAGTGGCGGCTGTTTTTATTGAGGCTTAGTCAGAGTTCCCTGGTGTCTGCAGAAGATGTCTGGCTGATAGCAAGCTATGTTGTATAGTGACAGCTCAGGTTTCCTTGTATTATAAACAAACAGGCTTTTTTTGTGTGTCGTAATCAAGTGTTATGGACTTGTGTGTAATTGCTGATCGGAAGTTTATGGAAAAGGCATGTTGAGAGGTAGTTTGCATAAATAGTCTTGTAAACTCCCATCACAAGACTGGGCATGTTCAAGAGTGAACTTTAAACAAATATCATGAGTGGGTTGATGTTTTTTTTGCTCATAGTATGTGTCGTAATTGCAATGTACACTCACCGGCCACTTTATTAGGTACTCCTTACTAGTACCGGGTTGGACCCTCTTTTTGCCTTCAGAACTGCCTTAAACCTTCATGGAATAGATTAAACAAGGTACTGGAAATGTTCCTCAGAGATTTTGGTCCATATTATTGTATTTGGTCCATATTATTATTGTATTGTATAGCAATATATATATATATATATATATATATATATATATATATATATATATATATATATATATATATATATCTTTCTCTTTTTATCTGTCTCCTTGAGCTTTTTGTTCTGTCTTGTAACTTGACATTCTGTCCTTTTTTATATATATATATATATATATATATATATATATATATATATATATATATATATATATATATATATATATATATATATATATATATAATGAAAACGTCAAGAGCCTGCGTTTCATTCCATCTCATCAAAACAAAAGTTCTGTTCAGAAACGGCTTCATTCGCTTTTGATTGATGCCGCAGATCCTCAAACTCGAGTTTTACAGAACAAAAATATCATGAATTATTAAAACTCAGGGGCGTTTTTAACCACATACGCCTGGGTTTTATGTTTAATTGGTCCTCTTTGGCAGCAGCAAGCGGTGTAGAGGTGTTATGTAAATATATTCCCTCAGAGGCCCATTTGACATTTTTGTGGAGCACTTGAACACTATACATGGAGCAAACTGACATGGGCAAAGTGTCCGTTTGCTCTGATCTGATCGGGCATGTTAGGATTACTCATTCAGATTTCAGTCTGATTTTGAGATATATTATCTACAGTTGAAGTGAAAATTATTAGACCTTTAGACCTTAGACCTTATTAGACCTGTGATTTTCCTGTGAAATATTTCCCAAATGAAGTTTAACAGAGAAAGGAATTTTTCACAGTATGCCCTATAATATTTTTTCTTCTGGAGAAAGTCTTATCTTTTATTTTGACGAGAATACAAGCAGTTTTTAATTTTTTAAAACTATTTTAAGGTCAATTTTATTAGCCCCAATAAGCGATGTTTGTTTTCAATATGTTTTTCTGTTATACAGTGATCAGACCCCCTAGTTTCTCACAATTTTTTTGTGATTTTTTTTTTTTTGCGATTAAAAATGACAGATTTTGTGGTGGTAATTCCCAAAAAGTTTGCGGACAATTTTGCGATGGAAAAAAACAAATATAAATATTTACCATATTAGGTAGCCTGCTATGTTAGGTGTGCTATCTGACAATGACACAAATCATAAAAATAAAGCTTCTTTATTTTGGTCTCCTGTCAAGACAAGATCTAAAACGGTCGGGTTTAAGCTAAAGGAAGGTTGTATAACTCTTTTGTTTATCCACCATCTTACTTTCTCTTAGATTTTACTCCTTGGTGCATCTGACATCATGTCACACATAGGACATGCGTCAAGGCTTCTCCTACCGTAATACATCTAAAACACAAATTGCCGTAAAACTCGTCAGTGGCAAGGAATCATTTTCTCTTGTTAACTGCAGGAAAACAGTTAAACAAAAACATTTATCATTTTTAGTTGTTTTAATTATTTATTTGACGCACATCATAATACCAGCCATACATTTAAAGCACAAAAAATGTCCTTCGGTTACGTCAAGCAGCCGTCATCCTTGAACCAATCTCAATTTGTTTGTTCCATTGCTCCATTTGATAGAAGTTTGCTCCTACTTTCTTTTGCAGTCTGAAGCGCGTCAAATAAGCGCGTCTATAAGTCATGTTAAACAATTAACTGCAAACTAAAATAAATACAATTTGATTATATGGTTTGGAATTGGATGTTTTATGAGATTATTGAAATTATTTTTAGAATATTTTGCGTTTAAATTAAGCGTTTTTTATAATTTGCGTTTAAAATAAATTTGCGACTTTTTGTTGATTTTGTGTTGGATTTAGCGATCGCAGAATCGCGAAAAACTAGGGGGTCTGAATGATTTACCTAATTACTCAAACTTGCCTAATTAACCTAATTAATTCTTTAAATGTCACTTTAAGCTAAATACTAGTATCTTGAAAAATATCTAGTAAAATATGATGTACTGTCATGGTGAAGAATCAGCACTTTCAAGTCCGAGGCCATGGTGTTCCACCGGAAAAAGGTGGTTTGCCATCTCCAGGTTTGAGGAAAGTCCTAAGTATCTTGGGGTTTTGTTCACGAGTGAGGCAAGGATGGAACATGAGATTGACAGGCAGATCCGTGCAGCGGCAGCAGTAATGTGGTCGATGTACCGGTCCGTTGTGTTAAAGAAGGAGCTGAACCGAAAGGCAAAGCTCTTTATTTATTGGTCAATCTACGTTCCTACTCTCTCCTATGTTCATGAGCTTTGGGTCATAACCGAAAGGACAAGATCTCGGATACAAGCGGCCAAAATTGCCGCTTTCCTTCACAGAGTGGGAGAGCATACCTTTATAGATAGGGTGAGGAGCTCTGTCACCCGGGAGGAGCTCGGAGTAGAGCCGCTGCTCCTCCACATTGAGGGAAGTCAGCTGAGGTGGCTCAGGCGTCTGTTTCGGATGCCTCTTGGACGTCTACCTAGGGAGGTGTTCAGGCACGTCCCACCGGGAGGAGACCTCGGGGAGACCCAGGACACGCTGGAGGGTCTATGTCCCTCGGCTGGTCTGGAAACGCCTTGGGATTCCCATGGAGGAACTGGAGGAAGTGTCTGGGGAGAGGGAAGTCTGGGGTTCTCTCCTAAGACTGCTGCCCCCGCGACCCGGCCCCAGATAAGCGGAAGAAAATGAATGAATGAATCATGGTGAAGATAAAGAGATCAATTATTAGACATTAGCTATTATGATTAGAAATGTGTTGAAAAAAACTTCTCTCCATAAAACAGAAATTGGGGAAAAAATATACAGAGGGGCTAATAATTCAGGAGAGCTAATAATTCTGACTTTAACTGTGTTTGTGCATGCGTGTGTGTGTTTTCTCATCACAAAGGCTTCTTGTCAAGTGTGTTACAGGAAAATTGCATAATATGATTTTCAGTGCTCTCTAATCATAGTGTCGTCCTAGCCAATTAAATCACTAAACATAAAAAATCCCTTTCTTTAGAAAAGGTTAGGTTTTATTAACAGTGTGGCTGTTGAGCTCGTTTCTGACCTCTTCCGTAGCCCAAAGCCGAATCTAATCAAGAAAATGTACGTTGGATCCCTGCGTGATTAGCATGGCGCAGTGCGGCCCTTAAAAGAGGGATATTTTGAGACCAGTCTCAGTGGTGCTAATTGCCAGTAAAGGAGGAGAATGCTGTGGGTCTAAAATGGGTCTCGAAACTGCTGGAAATTAAGTCAAATTGTTTTTCGTTGCGGCAAAAGGAGGCACTTATTTATGAAAACGTTATTCGGCCTCATCACGAAGTGCAAATAAATAAGAGATTTGTTTCTTTTGTAATAAAATCTAAATACCGAATATTGGGAGCAAATACAGTTCAAAACCACCATGTTGTTTTGAAATGATATTTAAGTGCAGTGTGTAATATTTACATGTGGCTTTTTAAAGTATTTAATTTGCCTTGCATTTGTTTTTGTTTTCTAAACCTTGTGAAATGTAAGTGTCATCTTTTATTTCAAGTTATTCCATTATATTTCGAATTTCACACTGTTAATAATTTGCCGAAGAATCTACAGTAACTTCGTCAGTACCTTATTGTAAATCAATTACAGAAAAAATACTGTACTTATATTTAAAAGACCATTTATCTTGCTGTATATGCATTTACAGTATTATATGTATATTTTAATGTATAATATACAGTAATTTTCAAAATGCAACTTTAAAATACAGTAACATACTGCAAATGCAGGTCATATTACAGTTAAATGCTGTGTAATTTACAAAAATGGTTAACAGTGCATTTAATGCATTAAGAAATCTAGTTAACATCAAAAAACATATTCCATTAGTGTAATTTACTGATTTTAAATTGTATACTGTACATACATATACAGCAGTTGTTAATCATAGTTTAACATCTGAAGTTTTGCTTGTTCACATTAGCTAATGCTCTATTAGTTAATCTGGGGTCGCCATAGCAGAATGAATTGCCAACTTACCCAGCATATGTTTTTTACGCAGCGGATACCTTTCCAGCTGCAACCCATCACTGGGAAACATCGATACAGATTCATTCAAACACATACACCACGGACAATTTAGCCTACCCAATTCACCTATAGTGCATGTCTTTGAAATTGTGAGAGAAACTGGAACACCCGTTGGAAATCCATGCAACCATGGGGAGAACATGCAAACTTCACACAGAAACACCAACTGACCCAGCTGAGGCTCAAACTAGTGACCTTCATGCTGTGAGGCGATTGTGCTACCCACTGCGCCACCGTGCTGCCAAGATAATAAATACTTTTAAAAATGTATATGTTACTAAATACATTAACATTATACTTTAGCGAATGGACTAATATTGTAAAGTGTAACCAAAATATTAATGACAAATATATAATTGATGTTGTAGCGTGTGCTTTTAGGTGTCTTTTATTTTGTTTTGTTTAATTTTGTCTTCCTGTTTCCTGCCATGTGTTCTTTTGTGCATGTCATTTTCTGATTGGTTTGTTTAGTCATTTATTCCTTCTTTATTTCCCATTGGCTGTTTCATGTCATTTGGTCCATAGTGTTTGTAGCCCTTATGTTTCTGTTGTTCACTGTCTATCTTTGTTTGTATAACCACACAGTTAGTTTATTCTTTGTGCACATGCATTATATTCATGTTATACGTTTGTTAATTTATTTATGGAAATTGAAATCGACACCTTTTTTGCACACCATGATTGTTATGATTGTTTAATTATTAACAGTATTTAATATGGTTGTTTTCCTCATTAAAATAAGCTAATTTTACTCCATCTATTAAAAATATCAGTTCAGTATTATGCCACTGTTGATTTTAATGGACAGGAAGATCCAGGCATTTGAAAATGGATAAGAAAGATAGAAAGATTGTGAGGAAATGTGCTCCACAGAAAAGAAAATGTAATGCATCCAGTAAAAGTCCAATAAAACGAAACAGCATATAAATCAAAATATTTCATGTTCTCCTCTCTACAGTCATCAATTTGAGGCCACAGTATGTCCATTTCATTTGAAACAGGCCGCTGTAGTCAAGCACCAAAAATGTGATGGCCCACCTTAACGTTGTTATTGCTAAAATAATCAGTC
Source organism: Danio aesculapii (assembly GCF_903798145.1). NCBI lineage: Eukaryota > Metazoa > Chordata > Actinopteri > Cypriniformes > Danionidae > Danio > Danio aesculapii. The sequence continues at coordinate 9,278,462 of NC_079446.1, forward strand.
TAGCAAAAAAATATTTTGAATCAATTGTCATTTGTGCTGTAGATGGTCTGTATAAGCTAGCCTTTCTCACACCAATTGTGTGATTAATTGCAGAGTAATTGGGAAACCTGTTCGGAAACAGTAATTGCTAACACAATTCTCAATTTTCCAGTAATGATGCAAACAAAACTAAAAAAGAAGGTCAAAAAAAGTTGTTTTATGACTCCTGGCAGCAGAATATGTGTGAATAAAGCGAAATAGCTTGTTCTCTCCAGGGACTGCTTCGTTTGAGGTTTGCGACTCACATGTCATATTAGGAGATCTTGTATTCTGAGGTGTCAGGTTTTTGAGGTCAAAAGAAGTGAATGATTCTTTGATTCAGTTTTTTTTTTTCCAGTTCTGATGGGAAGACTAACAGGCGAATGCTATTGTTTAGATCTCTGATCTCCAAGAACCGAGTGACGTGGCTTCCTGCCCAGAATCTTTTATATTGCCAATCCTAACAGAGAGCTGTCATGTTAAACCAGCAGCTCAGCCTCTAGTAAAACATAATAGCCCACAAATCTATATCCGGACCCCTGGGGACATCTCTCCTCCATGGTTCTCCATTATAGAATAAAATTAGCCACATGAAGTCACGGCGCTTCGCTTTGGATTGAATTATCATTACCGTCAAGCTAATATAGGAGACTATGGGATTCATCGATAAGTCTTTGTGTGTTGTGACTCATCAAATGATGGAAAAACATTGTGTGTTTTTTTTGTAATGATATTATGGGATGCAAGTATGTAGCGTGGTGCTATGAGAATGTTCCACAATGGTTTAGTCAATGTATTCAAATAAACTCAAAGTCAAATTTAAGGACAAATCAATCAGACCGAATAAAAGTTTGTATGTACAATAAATGTTTTGTATTTTTTTACACCGAACTTTAAAACTAGAACCTTTTAAATTATAATAATGTCTATGTCACAGGAAGTGTATAATTTTCTATGCAATTGCACTTATGATTGAAAGTGATACTGTTGTTATGTGTTTTGCAGGGTTCGCACTAAATACAAATGTAAGTCAATGGAACACAAATAGCACCAAATTTCCACTGAGTGGTGCAAATGATGCAGAATGTGCAATGCATTTGCTGTGAACGTGTGGAATTCGCATCAACTGCAGCTTTCGTGCAAGTTAAAAGTTCTACTTGAGCGGAAAATTAGCATGATGCAAAAAACATCCTGTGAGTAAACCAGAGCAAGTGTGAACCCAGCATTTGACTTTTGTTCTGAGGATTTTGACTTTTGTTTTGAGGATTTTGTTCTGTTTTGCTCTGTAAATGACATGATCAAATATAATAGCTCATAGTAACATGTGTTTAACTGCTTCTAATATTTTTGAGCATATTTGAGAGTTGGTTAATTTCCATCGACTTGCTGGAGAAGCACATGTCAGGGTTCTCAAGATTGCATAGAGCTGGGGTGTCCAAAGTTTGGGCATTAAGGGGTCACCGAGTTGCTGATTACTACTAATGTTTGAGGAAAGCACATTAATTTTACTAACCGTGATTTTAACTGACAAGAACTATCTGCCCACATAAGAATCATGAAATTCAAAGTAGGGCCGGACAATATTGGAAAAAGCTGACATTGCAATATTTTCATTCACTGCGATATATTACGATATAAATGCAGTTTCAGCAAATGACTTGAAAATAATTCACTTGTAAAGAATTCATAATTTTAGATTGATTGGGATTGTAGGGGAGCGTATGTGCATAAAATATAATTTAAAAAATGACAAGCAAAGTTAAATACAACAGGGAAAAGATGCAAATAAACAATGATTTATGATTTTCTGGGCAGTCAAACAGTATTCTGAAGCAGAAATTAAATAATCACCATATCATAATAAAAGTAAAAACACTGTGTCATGTTAATTGAGCAAACAATTCTATAATGTACAATTAATCTTAAAGCTACCAATGTTTCATTTATTGTCACAATTGGCTCAAATTTGCTTCAAATTCTTACAGTTAGATCTTAAAAACACGTGCAATTAATAAACTTTGAGGTTAAAATATGAAATTATCAACTATGTTAACTGTAATAGCTGGTCAACTATAATCACAACTACATTGCAGATCTCTGCGATTGACTTGCAAATTGCAATATCGATACTAAAACGATATATTGTGCAGCCCTATTTCATAAGACCATGGAATGATGATATAATTATATAATGGGTCTTTGCTTCGACATTGGGAATTAAAATCCTTTAAGGCATGGCAATCTGTTGATTAACCCTTATATATATATAAATATAAATATGTTGATAACAACAGAAAAAATTTTTTTAGCTGGCATTTCTGCTGCTCAAAAACACTTTGGTGGACACATGCCCCAAGTGCAGTTTATTTATAAACTAATTTCGAGAGGATCACATGCTTATGATTGCTTGCAGCAGGTCCCGCGTTATTCAATTCATGATTCACCAATCCGACGATTCCTTAGCCACTATAAATACCCTAAGTTCCATTTAACAGATATCTTCGTTTTGAAGAATCCACCCTTCCACCCCTATTCCTCCTCCTTTCCTAGATGGGCGGCACAGTGGCCCAGTGGTTAGCACTGTTGCCAAGAACATCACTGGTTCTAGTCCTCACCAAGCCAGCCGACGTTTCTGTGTAGAGTTTACATGTTCTCCCCGTGCTCACGTGGGTTTCCTCCAAGTTCCCTGGTTTCCTCCCACCGTCCAAAAACATGCAATTTAAGTTATTGACTAATCCAAATCGGCACCATAGACATGCTCCTAGTAAGTAGTTATCTCTTAAGAGCAATCACTATCTGTTCATTAGCTACTACAGCAGGGGAGTTCTCGAGATCTACCTGAACTCAAACTCCCCTCTTGCCTTGCAAATGGGAGGGAGCCCCGGGCTCGAGGATCTTATGAGCTCAGGGCTCTCTCCCGGGACAGCATGTTAAACAAGCTTTATAATCAATCATCAGCTAAGTGTGAACTCTTGAAATGTCATTTTAGACCGCATTTTTACACCTAAATAAAGAACAAAAAGACAATTTGCCCTAATTGTGAGCTTTGTTTTACTTTCAGTTCTTGATTTCAGTAATAAACATGATATGAATACATCTTTGAAAATATCTTTTTACAATGTTCTCTTTTTTTCTTGTGTTTAGGTGAAGATGCGGATGAGAAGAAGGTTCTGGTATTGAGTTACCCTCAGTATTGTCGGTATCGCTCCATCATTGCGCGGCTCCGCGAGCGGCCGTCGTCTCTGCTGACCGACCATGTGGTTCTGGCCCTGGGAGGAATTGCATCCCTCACCAACAACACCCAGATCCTGTACTGCAGGGACACGTTTGAACACCCCACACTGGTGGAGAACGAGAGTGTGTGCGATGAGTTCGGTAAGTCCCATCTTAAGCTGCTTGACTTGGGTCTGAAGCAAACTCTATGCAAGTATGTAACGGCAAACAGAAAGTTTTCATGCATAGTTGTGTTTAAATATGTGTCAGGCCTTAATTCCTATTGCAACACATGTAGAGATTGATCGATAGCAATACAAATTAAGGTTTGTTTGATTATCAATATGCAGAAGGATTTTATAAGTAATTTGTTTCTACTTTTTAACAATAATACATAATCTTTAGAATACAGAAAATACATATTGTAGAACTTATTTTTGTGACTGACTGATTTATAATTAAGACAAAGAATACTTCTATATTAGTAATATTGAAAAACAGTATTTTAGTTTTTAACTATTAAAACTATTAAATACTATTATGTTATAAATATTATAAATATATATATTACTCTATAATTGTTATGAAACGGACGCTGGACAAAGGACATGTGGATCCACATGCAGTTTATTAAAGAGAAGTCGTGCAGGCAGTGGTCAAAAACCAGGATCATAAATATAATCCAATAAACAGTCAAAAATACAGGCGAAAGGTCAGGCTTGGCGGAAAAGAATCAAATTGGTAGACAGGAATCAAAACACGGCAAGACACACAGGAAAAACAACTTTGTAATGTTCGTGGGAGAAACAAGACTCAGCAATGTGAATGTGAAAGTGAAGTCTATATATAGTCCATGTAATCAGTGAAGATGAGCTACAGCTGTGTCTGTGTGTGAGTGTCTGGATTATCCTCAGCTGTGGCAGGAGTTGATGAGAGCAAAGAGTTTTGGGAGTTGTAGTTTGGTGGGAATACCAGAAGTAATCTCCAGCAGAGAAAACACAGCAATAATAGCACAGTATTTTAATTTGGATTTTAATTTACACATGCGTAAAATTTAGTTGAATTTCTTTGTTACATATTAAACTATATACTTTGTTTGATTAAAAATGTAGAAATGAGCGCTGTCAAAAGATTATTCACAATTGTTCGCATCCAAAATATGTTTTGCTTACTGTGTATATTTTGTGATTGTCTGAATTATTGTCTGCTGTGGCAGGGGTTGATGAGTGCTAATAGTTCTGGGAGTTGTAGTTTGGTAGGAATACCGTAAGTAATCTCCAGCGGAGAAAACACCGCAATAATACTGCATTCTTTTTTTTTCATATTTTAATTTACACATGCATTAAACTGAGTTGAATTCGGCATATTTATAACAAGTTGTTTATGATTTAAAAGATTGCTAATTGTTTCCGTTTTTGTTTTGGACTCCTCTGATCATTAAGTTACGCATTTTAATAAGATTAATTTAATATTTTTAATTGCACGAAATAGTGCTATTTATCTTTAGGTCCAGTATTTAATAACTAGCTAATTTAAACTAAAAACTACGGAAATTGGTTATAAATATTAGTCAAACTGGTAACTGTTAAGTTTCTGCTGCAATATTGAGAAACAAACAACTTTTAGTTTCAGTTTTCATTTTAATTTTAAATTACTATTATTTTTAATTTAATTTAATTTAATTTAATTTAATTTAATTTAATTTAATTTAATTTAATTTAATTTAATTTAATTTAATTTAATTTAATTTAATTTAATTTAATTTAATTGATTCATTATTTTTTTATTTATATTTAATTAATTTATTTCATTTGTTTATTTATTTATTGTTAGTTTTATTTTATTTTATTTTATTTTATTTTATTTTATTTTATTTTATTTTATTTTATTTTATTTTATTTTATTTTATTTTATTTTATTTTATTTTATTTTATTTTATTTTATTGCAAATATTGTTAGGCATTTTATTGTAGTTATTTTAATACACCCATTAAAACTAAATAAACATTTGAAATACTTTCTTGCTATTTCTCTGCAATAAAAATATGATTATGTTAAGATATTTGTATGATTTATTAAAGTTAATGTTTAATAGTAATAGTTTAGAGAAAAAAATGGATTTAGTTTAATGATTTTAGATTTAGTTTACTATAATATCTATAATAACACTAATAAAATCTTTGCATTGGCTTACTTGCATGGAGTATGTTTCTGACCCTACAGTTTAGAGGCCAATTCCAGCTTATTAGTTCATATTAAGATTAATTGCGTTGCTATAATTGAATGAAGAACGTATGAATGAATGGTGTATTGATGACAAATGATCCAGTAATTGAGTCTGTGGTCCAACTAGTCAAATCAGCAAAAGCAAGACCCTGGTTTTTATAACCTGACAGGCGATTGGCTGTCGAGCGCAGGCTGCTGTCTCACTCTTTCTGTTCGAACGGGAATGAGTGACTTTGAGCCGCTGATTGAAACAGACACTCATGGCTTTTAGCCTGTCGAGTTGAGAATGGAGAGCTTGTTGTATGATAGAGGAGAACTCTCAGATGAACTGAAAGCCTGTTTTTACATTGAGGTCTGAGTCCGTCACAGTCCGTCTGCTTGTGTCAGTAACGTATTTTTTCAAAAAGGGCAGCTTTGATATCAAAAACAGCCATTCGTCCCACTTTTGGTTGGAAAGCCTCAACTGTGCATGTAATTACTGCCTGTAAATGGCTGCCTTTTTCTGTGATCTGTTTGTGACCATTTGTGTGTAGGGCTGGGCGATATGATATAAATCTCACATTACTGTTTGGTTTATCTCGTATCCTGATAATGATATATATCATGATATAAGACCATTTCTGTAAATTCAATCAATTAATAGTTTATATGCAGGGTTCAACACTAAGGATTTTTTAAACTTTTTTTTATGAACCAGTGGATTAGATTTTTACTTGCCGTGCCAAAATTTTCATTGGCCCACCAAAAAAAAAAAGTTAATAGCTATTTTTTAGCCACATGTTGTAAATAATGTGTCAAAAGCCAAACATAACTTCAGCATAACTTTTCTTTAAATACAACTGACAATTTTTAAAAATTACAATTGTGATGTAACTATATATATATATATATATATATATATATATATATATATATATATATATATATATACAGGGGCATAGCAACCGGGGGGAAGATGGGGGGGGGATCTGTCCCCCTCACTTTTAAAGACAGACCATTTAGAAACAGGTGATTAATAATTGTATGAACATATGGTCTCATCCAGCCATCCCCCCACTTTTAATATGTCCGCTACGCCTCTGTTACAGAGTTACAGTACATCACAATTGTAATTTTTTTAAATTGTCAGTTGTATTTAAAGACAAAAAGGTTATGATGAAGTTATTTATGTGTGTATATATATATATATATATATATATATATATATATATATATATATATATATATATATATATATATATATATATATATATATATACATATATATATATATATATACATATACATATATATATATATTTATATACATAAATAACTTCATCATAAGTGAAAATGTACACTTGTAATGTAGTTTTGGCACCCACAGACTTTGTCACAAAATATAAATCTTGTGTCAAGTTTTGTTAAGATCTATCTATTCAATTAATCAGTCTATTAAAAAAACGTTGGTTAGAATTATGCATTTTAGGCTTAAATTATAGAGAGAAATAACAGATGAACCGAAACTGCAGTTTGATCATGAAGCAGATCAATATTGATCTTTCTTCCGAGCTGTCAGTGCAGAAATGAACCAAAAATAGGCTTAATACAAAATATAATAAGATTAAAATATGAAAAAAAAAAATCTCTTAGTAATTTTTGTTCATTTTCCTATCTGATAAAAAGCACAAAAAGTATTACCGACAATGTGTTTTTTGACATCATGAAATAAATGAATAGAGCACAATAAGAAACGATAGATTTTAAAAAATTGTCCATATGATACAAATATCATCACAGCCTTATTTTTGTGTACAGTGTAGATATTTCTGTGTAACTGACAGCATCTGAGTTTATATTCTCTGATATTTTGTGTTTGCGCTGTCTTAAAATTAGCATATGCAAAACTGCATGAGAAGCTTTTTAAGTGTTTGCTGATTTTGGGTCATCAGACCACAGTTTCCTTAATGGTTTATGCATAACTCGTTTCTGGAAAAACAGCTGGAAGGGATACAGCAGATTGCAATGGAATGAAGAGGTTTTGAGACATTTTTAGTTTAGACTTGGTATGTTTTAACCATTTTTAACTTGACACAGTTCTATGAATGTGAGCAGAGAGTATGATGCTAAAAAAACTGACCAACTATTAAAATAAATATATTTTAAAATGTGAATAGTCTAATAATCAACCAGTATTTAAATACTATAATACTCAACTATATTTAAAGCAGACCCAAACTAAATACACAGGCATTTTCTATATTTTCTAGACTTATTTTTCGGATAAATGTTTATACATTCTGATTGGACGAAAAAACTAATTAGCATATAAACATTCTGAAAATAAATAATTGCTGTAGTCTGTTTACATAATATTGAATGAATAAATCAATTAAATGATTCACTGACTCATAAAGTCTACATTATGCTTTTATTACTGAATTAATCTGCGTTTTTGAACAAATCTCTTCAACAAATAAATCAATACCAAAAACAGTTTTTTATGCCATAAAATACCATAATGACAATTGACACAGTCTTCTCTTGTATGTATTTTGTAGATCAATATTTTGATCACTATTATAGACGTCAGACATCCGTATATGAACGTTTATGTGATTATATATACATATACATATACGCATTACATAAACATTATAAACTTTTATCAGTTAGTCATTGTATGACTGTAACACAAAAATCCCAATACTCAAAATGTTCCAGCGTGTGTGCGTATGTGCATGCATGTGTGTGTACTGGGCTTTTTTCTGTCCTTGGGTTTACAAGGACAGAAAATTGGATAATGCCATGCCTATGGCCCAATTGTTCTCTATTAAGCTGGTTTAGGAGGACATGTGTCCTTGTAATTCCAACGTATTCTTTTTTTTTACACCCATGAAGAGTTCTGTGTGTGTTTGTGTAAGTGTGTGCGTTTGTAATATTGATTATTGAAATGATTTCTGGAACAATATATCACCTAACAAAGACCTCTTGTATGATGTATTACAAGAGCTGTAATGTTATTGACTTTACATAAAGGGTTCACTTTTTATAACAGCGCATAAATCGCAAAACAAGAAATTATGATTCGTCTAGCAATGGACTCTCAAAAATGGCCCATACTTCAATATTTGTGTTTGGTTTTGTAAAAAAGAATAGTAGTATAATGCCATGGGCATGACCTAATTGTACTCAATTAAGCAGGTTTATAAGGACATGACTTGTGTCCTTGTAATTCCAATGTATATAAAAGAAAATTACACACATGGAGAGTCCTGTTTGTGTAAGCTTGTGTTTGTAATATTGGTTATTGAAATGATATCACCTAACAAAGGCCTCTTGCATGATGCATTACTAGAACTGTAATGTTATTGACTTTTCATAAAGGCTTCACTTTTTATAACAGCGTATAAATTGCAAAACAAGAAATTCGCATTATGATTCGTCCAGCAATGGACTCTCAAAAATGGCCCATACTTCAATATTTGTGTTGGGTTTTGTAAAAAAGAATAGCATAATGCCATAGGCATGACCTAATTGTACTTAATTAAGCAGGTTTACAATGACATGGCTTGTGTCCTTGTAATTCCAATGTATATAAAAGAAAATTACACACATGGAGAGTCCTGTTTGTGTAAGCTTGTGTTTGTAATATTGGTTATTGAAATGATATCACCTAACAAAGGCCTCTTGTATGATGCATTACTAGAACTGTAATGTTATTGACTTTTCATAAAGGCTTCACTTTTTATAACAGCGCATAAATGGCAGAACAAGAAATTCGCATTATGATTCGTCTAGCAACGGACTCTCAAAAATGGCCCATACTTCAATATTTGTGTTGGGTTTTGTAAAAAAGAATAGTATAATGCCATGGGCATGACCTAATTGTACTTAATTAAACAGGTTTACAAGGACATGACTTGTGTCCTTGTAATTCCAATGTATAAAAATGAAAATTACACACATGGAGAGTCCTGTTTGTGTAAGCGTGTATTTGTAATATTGATTATTGAAATTATATCACCTACCAAAGGCCTCTTGCTTGATGCATTACAAGAGCTGTAATGTTATTGACTTTACATAAAGGCTTCACTTTTTATAACAATGCATAAATCGCAAAACAAGAAATTCGCATTATGATTCATCCAGCAATGGACTCTCAAAAATGGCCCATACTTCAATATTTGTGTTGGGTTTTGTAAAAAAAATAGTATAATGCCATGGGCATGACCTAATTGTACTTAATTAAGCAGGTTTACAAGGACATGACTTGTGTCCTTGTAATTCCAATGTATAAAAATGAAAATTACACACATGGAGAGTCCTGTTTGTGTAAGCGTGTATTTGTAATATTGATTATTGAAATTATATCACCTACCAAAGGCCTCTTGCTTGATGCATTACAAGAGCTGTAATGTTATTGACTTTACATAAAGGCTTCACTTTTTATAACAGTGCATAAATCGCAAAACAAGAAATTCACATTATGATTCGTCCAGCAATGGACTCTCAAAAATGGCCCATACTTCAATATTTGCGTTGGGTTTTGTAAAAAAAAAGTGTAGTATAATGCCATGGGCATGACCTAATTGTACTCAATTAAGCAGGTTTATAAGGACATGACTTGTGTCCTTGTAATTCCAATGTATATAAAAGAAAATTACACACATGGAGAGTCCTGTTTGTGTAAGCTTGTGTTTGTAATATTGGTTATTGAAATGATATCACCTAACAAAGGCCTCTTGTATGATGCATTACTAGAACTGTAATTTTATTGACTTTTCATAAAGGCTTCACTTTTTATAACAGCGCATAAATTTCAAAACAAGAAATTCGCATTATGATTCGTCTAGCAATGGACTCTCAAAAATGGCCCATACTTCAATATTTGTGTTGGGTTTTGTAAAAAAAAATAGTATAATGCCATGGGCATGACCTAATTGTACTTAATTAAGCAGGTTTACAAGGACATGACTTGTGTCCTTGTAATTCCAATGTATAAAAATGAAAATTACACACATGGAGAGTCCTGTTTGTGTAAGCTTGTGTTTGTAATATTGGTTATTGAAATGATATCACCTAACAAAGGCCTCTTGTATGATGCATTACTAGAACTGTAATTTTATTGACTTTACATAAAGACTTCACTTTTTATAACAGCGCATAAATCGCAAAACAAGAAATTCGAATTATGATTCGTCTAGCAATGGACTCTCAATTATGGCCCATACTTCAATATTTGCGTTGGGTTTTGTAAAAAAGAATAGTATAATACCATGGGTATGACCTAATTGTACTCAATTAAGCAGGTTTATTTGTAAATCGCAAAACAAGAAATTTGTATTATGATTTGTCTAGCAGTAAACTCTCAAGATGCCCTGTACTTTAATATTTGTGTCAGTTTTTCATAGACATTTCCAGTTAAAAGAAGAACTTCCAGTCTACGCACTCCCGACTTCCTGTTGGAAAAAAAATTTGGTTTATACTCTTTTGTATAATTCACTTTGTTCGATAGAGCTGTTTACATAACAAGCCTGGCGAACGAATTGACTCGCCGTCAGTGATGCAATCCTGTAAATGGCTCCCAATGACTTTAATGAATGCCCATAGGTTTGCTTTGATTGCTTGGAAACACTGAATTGTTGCGTTCTTGTTCGCAAAAGTGTAACGTGAGGGATTCAGCTCAAATCGGACGGCCTGCAGGGGATTTGCATAGCCTGATTAAAATGTCTTTGTTCTCGCCAGGGCTTTAAAACACAAACCGAGGCCCGCCGTATTGAAACCCAGTCTTTTCTGTTGAACTTTTTGCAGGGTGTGTTATTTATTAAGGCTTCAGCTCAACATATGAAGTCATTGTTCATGTAAAGACTCCCATACGCTGGATTTGTTACAGAGAGATCTGATGCTGGCCTTTTCCGAAGCTGAGAAAATTCGAAAGGGGGGAAAAAAAGACGATTTCTTGTGCTTTTATGCTCGAAGTGACGGCTACTTGGCGGAAAATCTTGTGCGTTTAGCCTTGTCATTAACTTTTTGAAGCGAATAACAGTGCTTGGCGATGAAGAGGGGAGTTTTACGGAGAAGGTCCAGTGCGTTATTGAAGATGAAAATGGAAAGTAGTGCTATTTCAGGAAAAGAAATACAGCTGGAATGGTGGAGATGGTGATATTGAATATTTTTAGTCATTTGTTCCTCAGCTAATGGAAATAACTGCAGGGTTTGGCAGGCTCTCTTGGTCACATGTTAGGAGACAACAAGATGTTAAATTAACTCAAGTTTTATCCTCACTTGAATGCATTAACTGTGTTTTTTGGGTGATGGGAGAATATGGAATTCAATAAATTTGGGAATTTGGGAGCTCCGCTCATCATGTGGTTATAATGACTTTCTGTCTGCCATAGCATTTCAGCACAACGCCATTAAGATATCTGTTTTCTTTCCTGTGCTGTTGAAATAAGACAAGGGCTTGGTTTTATTAGTATTTTGCTAATAAATAAAAAATCATTTTGTTTAAAAATGTATGTACTTAATATATTATGAACAAATAGACAAGATAAATATACATATATAAAATACATTGTTGTTTGTTTTAGTTTAACACTGTTTTATTGATGCATATTAGTCAGAGAGTTACAGTATCAAATATAAAGCGTCAGTTAGACATCAAATTTTACAATCTATTAGCAGAAAACAGTCTTGACTCTCTGAATCAAACAGTATAATTATATAGCCTTGCATAAAAAGCAATATTTAGGTCAAAAACACAAATAAAAAATATATAATAATAATAATAATAAGAATAAGAAGAAGATAAATAAATAAAAAACATAAACAACTAACACATATTGGGTTGTAACAGCAATACAGAAAACTGTAAATACAAATATGCAGTAAGTACAGCAGTAATAAATAAATAAATTAGAAAAACAAAGAAAGAATAGGCGACGTAGTGGCGCCGTAGGTAGTGCTGTCGCCTCACAGCAAGAAGGTTCGAGCCTCGGCTGGGTCAGTTGGCGTTTCTGTGTGGACTTTGCATGTTCTTCCTGCGTTTGCGTGGGTTTGAAAATGAATGAATTAATGGATGAATGAATGTATTAATGGATGAATGAATGTATGAAAGAAAGAAAGAATAAAAAAAAACATAAAAACAAACGTTTTCTCTTCATTTATAACCAAGCCAGGGGCAAGGAAAATAGGGCAGGTATAGTTTTTTCTCTCCCTTTATTTTGTCGATTTAAAAAAAATATATATATATAATTTTTTTAATATTTTTTTACAAATATTTTTTTCTTTTTCTAGAATAATTTTATCTTAATAATATTTATTACTATTTTTAAAATTATTTTAAAAATTCGACAGGAAGGGTTGCCAAATAATCTTTTTGTTTTGTTTTTGATTTCTTTTATGAAAAATATACAATTACAATTTATAAATATACAATATATATATATATATATATATATATATATAAACAAAACAATAAAGGCCAAAATGCAACTTGTTAAAGAAATATTGATTATGCTAAATTGTAAATATTGATTATGCTAATTGTATTTTATATTGTAAATTATTATAAAAAGTCTTTCACCGATATAGTTTTTAACAGTATTTTTTTCATATTTTTGTAATATTGTAATATTTTATCTCAGTTACCGTTTACTTCAAGTACAGTGTAAAAAATATGACAAAAAGTCATGACAACAAATATTTCTTAGTTTTTTTATTTTTAGTTTAACTTATATTAAGTTACACTGCTTTACGTTATATTACTTTATGTTATGTTGCATTGCGTTGTCATAAGTTGAGATGAGTTGAGATAAGTTCAGTTGAGTTCAGTTGAATTATGTTTAGTTACGTTGCGTTGCATTATGTTGCATATAAATATAACATAATATAAATATAACATAATTATGTTACATATAACCAAATGGTGAACAAAAACATAACAAAAGGTAACATTAGGCTACGTTACCTTATGTTATGTTTTGGTTCACCATTTCTATCTATTAAAAATGAATGAAACATTTTGAAAATCGTACATAAATTCTCTGTTCACTTGTGTAAGGAAAATTCACATAAGCATTATCTTTTAATAACCACTACTCAAGCTCTTTTTAATATTTCAATATTCCCACAACACAGATTCACAAAACTGAGCCATCCTGTGCTCAGACTTTTTGATAAAATATGCAATTGTAATATTTTGGTGTTCTTTCTGCTTTAAATGTAGTGATTTTTCAGATGAATTGAGCTATTGGTTTGTTTTCAATACACACTTTTTTATTGTCTGAGGTGGACATGATTTGGGTTTAAAGTGTTACATATGTTTTCATAATCCGATGCACTCTCTTATCTCAACAGATCAAGCTAAACTCAATCCCTCACCATATGACCTCTTTATTAGCCAAACCCTCCTCTACAAAAAATGGAAAAACACAGGGTAAGAAAAGCCCAAGAGAGAGCGAGAGAGAGAGAGAAAGAAAGAAAGAAAGAGGGGAAAACTGTTATCTGGAGGATGTCAGGGTTTTGGAGCGAATGTTTAGACGGACGTAGTTAATGTGACGGAGGAGCTGTACTAGTGAATTATTAAAGAGAGTTTGTAGGTTGATGGCCACACTATTATTTCTCTCTCTCTCTCTTGATTCATTTCCTGTCTCCCAGAGGTTATTTTTAGGAGGTCAGTGTTATTGTGTGAGCTTAGTGTTATGATCTGCATAATAGCTGTGTTATGCGGGTTTTTCGGCTAATGTTTTCGGAGATGTTCTCTTCATTGTGACTTGTGCCGTGTGTAAGTGATCTCATCTCTTTGTTCCTCACTGGGGTTTATTACTCCGTGTGTGTGGAGCAGTGATGAAAGTCGGCAGGAATTTAATGACTCTGGTTGTCATTTCACTTAATTTCGCTTATTGTTTTTGACAAAATCGCCAAATAATTGGTCCTACATTTAAAAAATGACATTTGCTGCTTGTATAAACTATTTATTTAAAATGAGTTGAAACGACACAATTTTTTGTGTTTTTATAGAGACAACTTAATTGTTTTATGTTCAATCAGTCCACTTATATTTGTTAAATGTTAACTTAATCGTTAATTTGCGTTGGGATAACTTGAAGTGATTGTGCGGAACCTATGGGCTTTCACAATACTGGAATCCGGTAACAATCAATACTGATAATTTAAAAACATCAATTTCCCGCAAAAATTTGAGCGCTGTTTAGCGCATTCTTAAACAGCATTGATTTGCCATTGCGTTCACGTGTATAGCATAAATGACTGTGATTGGCCGTGATGGTCATCACCGAAAACGGTGAGAGCGTCAAAGTAGCCGGAAGTCATTCATTTTCACCGGTGGCGATAAGCGGCAAGGGGCAGCACGGCGCGTCTTCGCCGGTGTGGGCGTCGAGGAGAGTTGACATCAAGTCAACTTTATGGTAATGAGCTATGACGCGGTTCGGCGGCAAGCAATCAGAATGAAGAAGTCCACCGCTTGAGAGGAGTTCAGAGAACACAGACCTTACAGGAACTTGCATTAAATAAGTTACTGGCGAGTTACTGATGTGCATTAATGTTATATATATTTATCTTTAAAAAAGCGAGAATTTCATGTGACCGTACAAAACAGTATTGCTGCTTCAGGATATTTCAGACATATGGACACATTGGATAATCAAGTGGAGCAAAGCCACACCACATGCAACTTGATATTCCATTGTTAAATGAATTTGATAAGAAATTCGCAACATTTTCACGCTAAAAAGCGTGTTTTATGCAGGAATTTAGCTGACATGCTGCAACGGCTCCTTTAAATACAAGATCAATGTAGCGAATTTTGCAGACAGCGTTGTCGCCAGGGCGGCCAGAGCGACCTTTGACGCTCTCACCGCTTTCGGTATGAACGCACAGTAACAGTCAATATGGCAATTGAAGCCCTACGTTCTAGTACAAGAGCCAATCATCGATTGCAATAGACTGATGTTTCTCCTGGGGAAAAGCTCGGACTAGACGTGTGCATTTATGACAATTTGGTGGTCAACAAACTCCCTAGAATATCAGCAATTCGCCAAAGACCAAGTTGTGGATTACTTCAGAAGACCAGTGCGATCTGATGAAGCATTATCCAGAGGCCATAAAAGAGGTTGGTGTCGTGATCTTGTTTATTTCGAGTGCGCATTATCTTGGGCAACCTGAAAATATGCAGATTTGATTCTGACATTTAAAAACTGAACGTACGAGACAGTTGTTGTTTAATTTTATTGATAGTTCCAAATATGTAATGTACTCGTAAGCTTGGCAAACAGTTTTGGAGAATTTGATGTTTCCCCATTCAGACAGAATGCCCGAGCATACTACCTGAGAGGCATTTCAAAGATGGTCGCTGAGTGAATTGACTTGCCTTAAAGGGACTTTGGTTTAACCACAGATACAGAGACACTGGAGGGTTTTGAAAAGGCGATTTATCCATGCATCGCTCTAGGCATGTGCCGGTATCACATTTTCATGCTGCGATTAATTGATTGAGCTTTTATCACGGTATACGGTATTATCACGATATTGTAATTTTACTAGAGAAACTTCAGTTTCGTCAACTTAGTAACTTTAATAACTTTTTAATTAACTAAAAGTACTTCAAACATTTAAATACAAATAAATATAAATAAAACAATACACAATATAAAAGTAAACTTGAGCAATTATATCAAAGTTAATGCGCAAATGGAAACCGTCTTCAATCAGCAATCGTGGAATGAACTGCCAACTATTCCAGCATGTTTTATGCAGCAGATGCCTTTCCAGCCACAACCCAATATTGGAAATCACCCATACACACTCATATACACACACACACTCATACACTACAATCAATTTAGCTTATTCAATACACTATTCACTCAGCCTATATTCAATAATAAACATAACAAAAACTGCCTGCTAATGCATGGGTAAATCTTCAAAGGGAACAGTGTTACATTTTAACCTTTCACCTCATCCTGCTTGCTGTTTCACTATCTAAACAATGAAAACATAATAGAAGTCAAATTTGTTTCATTTTGATATTTGATTTACACTGTCTCTTTTGCAGAATATCAGTTTTAATAACCAATAATGGCCATTATAACAGTATAACGTACATTAAATTTAAACAATAAGTAAGCAATCAGTCAATGTGCAGAATCAGTGTATGTGGTTACATAAATTAATATATTAGCTTATCTTTGCACTCAGCCAAAACAGTTAACTGAGAACAAGTGATTCAAAAGACATAAGAATTGTTAGATAGAGACAACAAGATGAATTCAATATCACGTTTAATAACTATAGTGAGATGAGATCATCCAGCAGATGAACTGTCTGACATGGACTAAACTCTCACCTGGGGTTTATGCCGACCCGCTGAACTAGTGGCTGCAGCTCTGGGCAGAGAGTGTGTGGTCACGTGATTTGCGTTTTTAGCCGTGTACTAGAATGAACAGAGAACTTTTCACAATCGCTAAATGAAACGCCGGTGTATTTCCCGCGATTTCTCTGCGCCTCCCTTGCGTTTCTTCTCTCTGACTCTCGACTATTTTGACAAATACACACAGACGACGCACGCTCACACGGAGTCCAAAATATGAGTTTGTGATTGGGCCAGCCCAATGTCAATACCGAAAAGAGCCAATGGGCTGCACAGTGTCACATGGGCCGGCCCGGTCTGTCTGTCCGGGAAAAAAAGCATCTACTTTCAGAGAGTCACAGATCACAGCAGCGTCAATCAATAAGGCAGAAAAAAACGATAGGCTGCTAAGCCTTTTATGGGCCGATCAAATCATAAGACGATGATCAGCCCGGCCCAAAAAGTACGTCGGCCCACCGGGAAAGTGCCCGGTTTGCCAGATGGCAAGTCCGCCCCTGCGTGTGAGGATTATAGCGGTGGCAGCGGCGCCGCGCACACAGGGCTTCTACATGTGGGGATTGTTTACATCAGAGTGCGCATCAGTTCTGCGCAGCATATACGCAGTGTTTCTTCAAGCGGTTGATGGAAAATAAGCTTAGGCGCGTTCTAAGAATATAAATTCGGATCTATTATTTTTCACGGTATTTTGAAGTGCCCGCGATAACAATATCGTGCATATTCATTACCGTGATTTATCGCATTACCGAATACCGGCACAAGCCTACATCGCTCGCATGTCCGCTTATAGACAAACCAGCTAATCACCGTGAGTTTGAAACACTCCAGTGTTCCTGTATCTGTTTACACTCAGTAAACAGCAGTGAGTTTGGTGAACTGGCGACTTTCACAGCCAATCACAGTAATTTCTGCAAATCATCTGTGTTTAAGAACGTACTCAATAGCGGTCAAATGTTAGTGAGAAATTGACATTTTTTTTATTTTAATTTTGATTGGTACCGAATTCGGCAACGCAGTGGCGCAGTAGGTAGTGCTGTCGCCTCACAGCAAGAAGATCGCTGGTTCGAGCCTCGGCTGGGTCAGTTGGCGTTTCTGTGTGGAGTTTGCATGTTCTCTCCGTGTTCACGTGGGTTTCCTCCGGGTGCTCTGGTTTCCCCCACAGTTCAAAGACATGCGGTACAGGTGAATTGGGAAGGCTAAATTGTCCGTAGTGTGAATGAGTGTGTGTGGATGTTTCCCAGAGATGGGTTGCGGCTGGAAGGGCATCCGCTGCGTAAAACAAATGCTGGACAAGTTGGCGGTTCATTCCGCTGTGGCGATCCCAGATTAATAAAGGGGCTAAGCCAACAAGAAAATGGATGAATGAATGGTACCAAATTCCAGTAATGTGACAACCCTAGTGGAACCCAGCATTTTTTACTGTGTAGATTTATTATACCGTTTATTGCAGTTTGTCAATATACACTACTGTATATACTGTATATATTTACAGTGTATACATTTATGTAATTAATTAGTAAAGTAAAATATGCATAGCAAACTTTTTATTTTTTCACTTTTTATTTATGTATTTTAGATTAACTTTCACCTGTTTATTAGTTTTTTTTTACATAATTATTGTTAGAATAAAATAGAATTTTGGTATATATGATATTTAAGTTTAAGTACTTTTGTCAATATGCAGTGTGTGTTTATAATGTGTGCAAATATTAGTTTACATAATTTATTGCCTAATATGTATTTAATGTAAAATTATTATAATTACAAAAAAACATTTTATTTATTTATTTATTTATATAATTTATATAATTATAAAAGAAAAAAATATATTATTAGTATAGTATTATATAAACTTTTTTTATTTGTGCACTAAAAATATATATGCATAATGGCAAAAAAACTCAGGTAAAAATGTCTGTTTCTTTTTTGTTGATGATGATACATTTTTATATCTTTATAATTAAAACATAACGTGTTATCTCATTAATTTGTTATTTAATAAACTGTTTCAAATATTCATTCATTCATTTTCCTTCGGCTTAGTCCCTTTATTCATTAGGGGTCGCCACAGCGGAATGAACCACCAACTTATCCAGCATATGTTTGACACAGCTGATGTGGATGACAATCTTTTTGCTGTGAGGCGACAGTGCTAACCACTGAGCCACCATGTTGCCTGTTTTAAAAATAAATATAAAATAAGTACAATGATTCACAATGACAAAACTTAAAAACAAAGTACTGAAAATATTGTATTATAAAATATATTAATTATAAAAACATAAAATATGATTATTATCTGAGCCTTTTGCGTACATTAATATTTTATGATTATTGTTTACATTTTATTATTGAAATTTATTTAAATGTATTCTTTTAGTGGCCTTTTTAACATTGTCTATATGAATTCATTTTTAATCAAAGCTTTTGTTGTAAGAATAATAACAACACGTTGGACGTGTGCAAGAGAATAATTATGGAGAGCCCACTTCTGTGCCCGTCTGAATGGATCTGATGGGCAGACAGAGAGGATGCTGGGTAATCCAGCAGGGTTTGAGCTGTGTGACGGGAATGCTGTGTGTATGATTACAGCCTGATTGATGCCCGCTGTTGGGGGGATTATTAATGATAGCCTGTTGTTTAGCGAGAAGATAGAGCCATTTAAATTTCTCATTAAGACACCACTCAGTTTTAACTATCCAGTGTTAAAGGGGACACATCACCAAAATATGACTTGTTCCATGTTTAATCGAGTCCCTTGTGAGTCTATCAGCTCAGAGAATGTGACAATTGAACAGAAATATTGGTAAACCTTTCTTTGGAAGCATGTAAAAAAAGCACTGTTCAGATTTCGCTCCATTATATTATTACTTTTCCGGCATTTACACTAGTGCATTTACATTTAAAATGGCATTTTAGAATGAAAACGCTTCTCGTCTACACTAGCATTGTTACTGTGTTTCAGAAAAACTATTTTATGTGTAAGGCAAGGCAAGGCAAGTTTATTTATATAGCACATTTCATACACAGTGGCAATTCAAAGTGCTTTACATAAACAGGAATAAAAGAAACAAGTATAAGAGAAATAAAAACAAACATAAAAATGGTAAGAATAAAAATAAAATAAAATAAATAAAAATAAAAGCTGATAAAATGTGTCATAAAAGAATTAAAAAGAAGAGAAAAACATAGTAGTTCGATCTGTCTGACATAGCACAGTGCTCATTCAGTAAAGGCACAGCTAAACAGATGTGTTTTCAGTCTTGATTTGAATGTGCCTAATGTTGGAGCACATCTGATCATTTCTGGAAGCTGATTCCAGCAGTGTGTACACTATTGACCTTATTTTGCAATGAGGAAGTGTGCTCTTTTTTGCGATTGTTTTAGAACTTCCAATTCAGTTGCCTATGGGAAAAATGACTAGGAAAAACAAACGGTCACAATGTTTCCTCTTCAAACAAGTATGTTTATGACTATACATAAAAAAATTACAAAATACCAACATCAAGTAGCATAATGAGCTGTTTTTATGACTAAAAATCAATGGAAATTATTGATACCAGTGTTGAGCCAACACATGCATTATGGGAAATGTAGTTTGCATACGATATAGAGCCACAGCACAATTTTATTACAATTCTGAGTCACACTAAACGCAAAGCACTGCGTCACGCTCTTGATTACTTGTGGAATGCTTTCACTTCATACAAATTTTCAGCTAAGGTAGAATATCTTAAACTTCTGCGAAAGACGTGATTGAAAAGACTTTGCATTTACTTTGTATGTAACCTCTACCCACAGTAATACTTACTCGCTTTTGGTGTGCTTCTTATGCATAAAATACTATACATAAAATAACATGGCGGGCTGGATTTGAGTTTGACACACCTGATCTACACGTTTCCGCCCACAGCATCACTGCAGCAGTTCTGTTTACTCAGCTGGAGATTTGCAATGTCAGGAAAAAAAATGAAAGCAGCGGCTCATTTGTATTTAAAGAGACACACATACTATGTTTTGTTGTTTCTGGAGTGTCAGAATAGCATGTAAAGGCTCCACTCTCATCTGGAAAGCAACAGCTCATTTGCATTCAAAGAGACACAATAACTATGTTTTGTTGTTTTGGGAGTTTCAGAATAGCATGTAAAGGTCTCTGCCCTCTTCTGGAAGCCAGCAACTCATTTCCATTTAAAGAGACACACAAATTGTGTTTTGTTGTTTCTGGAGTGTCAGAATAAGGACGGAAAAATCTGCTTTGCGCCGTGGCACATGGTCTAAAAGGGTTGAGCTTATTTTCTTAATGAGTTATAGGTGTGTTTTGAGAATAAGCCAATCAGAGTCTCTTCTCCCATTCCCTTTAAGAGTCAGTTGCGTCGCGCCATAGCGCATTAACTATTTACATGACGGACTTTGTAAGTGTAAAAACTGAACCCTTCACTAGAGAGAAAACAGTTAAATAGAGCATCTACAGCGCGAGAATGAGAGATGAGCCTCCTCATTGTTTACTTTCGCTTTCACTCTCGTGGATAGGGAAACTTCTTGTATGCACAGACATCTATTAGCCTATAAATAATTAATTTCGTTTGTTAAGCGCAAAGATTTGTAAAGGCTCTGCCCACTTTTGAAAAGCAGCAGCTCATTTGCATTAAAAGAGACACACACAAAATATGTTAGCTCATTTGCATTTAAAGAGACACACACAAAAAATGTTTTGTTATTTCGGGAGTGTCGGAATAGCATGTAAAGGCTATTCTAGAAAGCAGCAGCTCGTTTGCATTTAAAGAGACAAATGCAAACTATGTTTTTGCAAATTGACCATCTATAAAAAGAAGGAGATCAATAATAAATAATCTTTTTTCAAGCTGAAACTTCACAGACCATTTCTTCAGATGCCAGAGATTTATTTCACATCTTATAAAAAGAAGCTTAATGTCTCCCGTTTAATAATTTGCACTTAAAACGGTTTATTTGCAATGACGTGTTTTTGTCCTTTGTCGCAGTTTTAAATTGCAGTGGCCGTGCAGATAACGTGCGTCCCGCTTTCATCTGCTCCTTCATTTGGATGGCATGTTTACCACATACACTGCAATAAAAATGGGTCATTTATTTTCTTTCCCTGCAGATCTCAGCAGTGCTATCGATGTGGCCGCCGCGGCGCTGGGAGAAATCTTAAACAGGCCGACTCAAGCGCAAGAGCTCTTAATAAAACATTTGAAGTATTTTATAAGGATTGTGGAGTAGTGTTGGGGGATTTATGAAGGGCTGAGTATACTATTAGTATTTTGCAGGCAGTGGAAAGAGTGTTTTCCTGAATAGAAGGTTCTAGATTTCAGCTTATGGGTCATGACCCAAAAAAGTTGAATGTTGTTTTTTTTTTGTAAGAGAAAACAGACTGTGAAAACAGGGAAAAGGCAAACAGCATTGCCACGAAAATGAAACCCTCCAAATGCAGTTTCTCAGTTGTTTATATATATGGGTCAATGCCATGAGGTTTTTTTATTTTTAAGTTATATATAAAAAATACAACCAATAATTAATTCATACAATGAAATTTTGAGCTTCTTTATTAATTTGGTTTTAAATTTTACATTTTATTAAGAGTGTTGAAGCTGTTCTGGTTTTGTAATGAAGAAAATACTCATTGAAATAATTATTGGATTATTATTATTATTATTGTTATTATTATTATTATTATTATTATTATTATTATTATTATTATTATTATTATTATTATTATTATTATTATTATTATTATTATTATTAATAATAATAATAATATTTTTAATCACTCTGAAATAGCATTTGATTATGACTCTATTATTATTATTATTATTAATAAATATAATTTAAATTATTATTATTATTTTCTAAAAATGTGTATTTACCACAACTATCCAGTTATAATGCAGAAAGTACCTATTTAAAAAATATATGTATATATAATAATAATAATAATAATAATATTATTAAAAACATTGTGCTGACATAGATTAAATTGATTGTTAAATCTCGTAACAAATTATATGATTCATTTATAAGAAAAATATTCTTCCACAAACTTTTTTGGCTAAACCAACATGCTGAGGAAAAGCAGGAAATGTCAATTATTATTCCAATTTGTATAAAATATCAATTTGATCAGTTATAAAAAGGCAATGTTGGATATTGTTTTAGTGGGAGTCACTCTGTAAACATATATTAATTCATGATGAGTAAAACTATACTTATTAATTATATATAGTTACATAATATATAATATATAGTTATATAATAGTTATATACAGTTGAAGTCAGATTTATTACCCCCCCTGAATTATTAGCCCCCTGTTTATTTTGTTCCCTAATTTCTGTTTAATGGAGAGAAGATTTTTTCAACACATTTCTAAACATAATAGTTTTAATAACTCATTTCTAATAACTGATTTATTTTATCTTTGCCATGAAGACAGTAAATAATATTTGACTAGATATTTTTTTAGACACTTCTATACAGCTTAAAGTGACATTTAAAGGCTTAACTAGGTTAATTAGGTTAACTAGGCAGGTTAGAGTAATTAGGCAAGTTATTGTATAACGATGGTTTGTTCTGTAGACTATTGAAAAAATATAGCTTATAGGGGCTAATAATTTTGACCTTAAAATGGTCTAAAAATCCTTTTGTAAGAGGAACTACTTTCTTCTGCCATTCATTCACATTTGTAGCTGATGGCAGAACAGCAGAAACCGTTGCTCATTCACACGTCACTTTAGAGCTAATATTTGAATGATTCCCTTGCATAATATCTAAAATGATGACAAAACAGGTGATTTTGCTCACATTTTAAGATTATAAGGCTAAACAGTCTAGAGACACTTCCCAGTATTTATTTCTCTGTTGTAATCGGGATATCACAATAATTAACCCCGAAAACCTAAAGCAAAGCAAACACTATCAGATTTCTATGGTATAAATAGAGCACTACAACATAAAAAACAGAAAGATTGACTTAGAATGACACTTACCTGTTTTATAATGTTTTGATCAGCTGTAGTTTGAAATTAGTTTGAGTTTTTCTCCTCTAAGGGCTTATTATGCGGTCTCTGTTGCCATCTTGTGGCAGAACGTCAACTTTTTTTGCTCTGCTCAGTATGACAGGCTGATGGTGCCAACGTGCTGTATTTAAAATAGGCACTAGCCTTAAAAATAAACTGCATAGTTGCAATCTAAACTACATTTTCTCCTAAAAAGTACATTATGTTGTCCAACAGCTGCAATATTTATGAAACTGTAGTGAGTTTATTGATCTGCTGTCACTCTATGTGGGCGGAGTAATACTATATATACTATAATACTATAATAGGATGAGGAGGCTGTAGGAGTGCTGTTATGAAGAATATTGCATGGCTATCAACCAATCAGATTCAAGAACCAGACAGAATTGTGGTATATATATATATATATATATATATATATATATATATATATATATATATATATATATATATATATATCAGGGAGTAGCACTAGTTCAGGGAGGGAACTTGATGATTATTAATATATTATTTGTTTGGTTAGCACATGTGGTTTTTGGAGGTTTTGGAATAATTGGATGCTGGGAAAGGATTCATCATTGTTTGAGCGCGGAAGTGACTTTTTGTAATATTGAGAAACATCAGGCACTCCCTTTTTCTCACCCATCAAGAAGAGAAAAAAACATGGAACTGCAGGCGGAATTACCTATTACCCAGTTGATGTTGCAATCAGAGTCTGTCCTCAGGCATACAACTTAAGTAAACAAAGCCGTCTCCAAATTGATTCCGCATTTAAAGACTTTCCAGCGAATTCTCTGCACTTCTCTTTTCTATTTATGGTATCTGTTTGTCGTTTAACAAGATATGAGCTGATCTGAATGTTACAGTATAAACTATTTGGTGGTTTGTCGACCAAAACAGCCTTCATTAAAATGAGTATGTGTCACAGATTCTTTACACGATTTCATTCTCTCTCTTTTCGGGCAGTACATTTAATGCATGTTATTAGTAAAAGAACAATTGTTGTTTTAGCACTGCTGGATGGACAGGCAAGGAAAAGATTATCTGTTATCAGGTCATGTGGTGACAGACGATTCTGTAAGCAGAATGTTTGTGATGATTGTTTTATGACTTAAAGGGATAGTTTACTCATCATTGCTCAACCTAAAGTGCTTCCAAACCTGTATGAGTTTCTTTTCTCTGTTATGCACAATAGAAAATATTTTGAAGAATGTTGGTAACCAATAGTAGATAATTGGTATTTATTTCCACAACAGAACAAATAATACTATGGAAGTCAATGGAGACCATCAATGTTCTTCAAAAACTGTAGGTTTGAGAAAAAAGGAGGGTGAGTAACTTATTAGAGATGTTTCAGTTTTGGGTAAACACTGTTTGTAATGTTGGCAGCTTGTGGAGCACAAAATGAGATGTTTTGAAGAATGTTCTGGCTGCTTTTTTAGGATATTTCATTTTTTTATTGATTTTTTTTTACATCAATCAGTGCATTATTCATTCCTCCATCCATCAATTCATCCCTTCACCTATTCCTCCATCTGTCCAGCTTTCCATCCATCCATGCATCCATCCATCCATCTGTCCAATTATCCCTCTGTCTAGCTCTCCATTCATTCATCCATCCATCTGTCCACCGATTCCTCCATCTGTCCAACTTTTCATCTATCCATCCACCCATTTATTTGTCCATACATCTCTCCATCCATCCATCGCTGCAACCACCCACCTCCAGCTATTGCTCCATTTATCCATTCATCCATCCATATATCCATCCACCCCACCTTATTTCCATTTTGCCATCTATCCACCCATTCTCCCATCCATCCATCCGTCCCTCCATCTGTCAATTTCTCCATCCACCCACCCATCCTCTATATATTACTTCTCTAATACATCCATCTATTCCTTCACTGATCATCCATCCATCTCTTCACCCTCCACCCATTCCTTAATCTTTTCCTTCATCCGTCTGTCCATCCATCCATGCCTCTATCTTTTCCTTTTTCTATCCACCAACCCATTTCTCTATCTATTATTTCACTAATATATCCATCTATTCCTTCACTGATTCATCCATCCATCTCTCCACCCATTCCTCAATCTATTCCTTCATCTTTCCGTTCATCCCTCCATCTGTCAATTTTTCCATCCACCCGCCCATTCCTCAATATATAACTACACTAATACATCCATCTATTTCTTCACTGATCCATCCATACATCCACTCATTCATTAATCTCACTACCCCCACCCATTCCTCAATCTATTACTTCAATTACATAGACATCTATTCCTTCAGCTGATCCTTTCATCCATCTTACCACCCCCACCGATTCCTCAATCTATTCCTTCATCCATCTATCCATCCATCCATCCATCATCCATCTCTCCACAGATCTCTCCATCTGTCCAGCTCTCCATCCACCCACCCATTCCTCCATCTATTCTTTCATCTATTCATCCATCCATCACTCCATCCACACACCAATTCCTCCAGCTACTCCTTCATTTATCCATCAATCCACCTATCCATTCCTTCATATTTCCATCTCTCCATCCACCCACTCATTCCTCCATCTATGCATTCATCCATCCATACATCCCTCCATCTGTCCATTTCTACATCCACCCACCCATCCTGTATATATTACTTTTCTTACACATCCATTTATTCCTTCACCATCCACCCTTTCCTCAATCTATTCCTTCACATCTATCTATCCATCCATCCATCCATCTCACCACCCCCACCGATTCCTCAGTCTATTCTTCCATCCTTCCATCCATCCATCCATCCATCCATCCATCTATCCATCCATCCATCTATCTCACCACCCCCACCGATTCCTCAATCCATTCCTACATCCATCTGTCCATCCATCCACCAATCCATCCCACCACCCCACAGATTCCTCAATCTGTTCCTTCATCCATCCATCCATTCCTCAATCTATTACTACACAAATACAGCCATCTATTTCTTCACTGATCCATCCATCCGTCCATCTCACCACCCCCACCGATTCCTCAATCTGTTCCTTCATCCATCCATCCATTCTTCAATCTATTACTACACTAATACAGCCATCTATTTCTTCACTGATCCATCCATCCATCCATCCATCCATCTCACCACTCCCACCGATTTCTCAATCTTTTCCTCCATACATCCATCCATCCATCTGTACACCAATCTCTTTATCTGTACAGCTCTCCATTCACCCACCCATCCTTATATCCATATATCATTCATCTACCAAAGCCTACATCATCCACCATCTCTTAATTTATCCATCAATTCATTAATCAAAATATCTATTCAGCCATCTCTCCACCCATTCCTCCACCTATCCCATCCCCATTTTCCTTTCTTTTTTTTTTTTGTGTCATATTAGACCTAGACTGTTTACTTGGATTATGCGATAAAGAATATACCCACAGCATTCTTTCAAAAATTCTCTTTTGTGTCCCATAGAACAAAGCCAATCATACAGACTTAGGATGACAGGCGGTTTAATTATTGGCCAAACTATTTCTTAAATCCACAACTGCCATTCAGAAATGCAGGAATTTGTACTCATTATTTGCATGAAACACAGACTGGGTGCTTATTAGCTTTCTCTGTCTTTTTCCTCCCTTTCTAACAGTTGTGCAACATTTACAGTTGTTTGATATGTATGAGATCATAATGTAAATTCTGAAATGTTCTTTTTTTCCCCTCTGTTCTATTTGATTCCATTTTTTCCACTTGTTTCACAATCTGGGTTGGATTACTAAAGGTCATGCATTTTTAAAAGCCCATATGCCTCATCCATGTGTCGTATTAAGAATTCAAGGAGAAACTGAAGGGTCGATTCTTTCTTTTTTTTGAGCTTTTCAATTCAGACGCATACTACACACATACCTTTTTTTCCTCCATACACTCCTCTAATTCTCACATAAGTGGCAGCAAATGACCTCTTAAAATCAGAAACTGTTTTACCTTTGAGTTTAATTTACATAATTGTCTGGTGAGGTATGATATCCCGCCCATTCTATAATGAATACCATACCAAGCAGATCCAGATGCAGATTTTTTTATGAGACTTGCCAGCACACAGCTTTAAGAAATATCACTCATTGTTTAAGTGCTGGCTTTGTGGGGACGACGCATATGTAATTTGTGGTTTATGCCACTGTGATGGCAGGATCGCTATTTATCAGTTAGAATTAATTCTACAATGGCGTGCTTATATTTCCCACAGGCCAGATCATGAAAGGTATTTGGTTTTACCTCCAGGAACCCTCGGTTGCCAGTTTGAGATGTTTGATGAAGTGAACAGCTTCATGTTGGACATTTTTTGGACATTCCACCCCCTGCTGCTATGAGCATTAGACAGGAAACATACTCTAGACTAGTGCGTAAATGCAGTCCCAATGCATGACCAACACAAGATACGTAACGTAACGTAATATAATATAATATAATATAATATAATATAATATAATATAATATAATATAATATAATATAATATAATATAATATAATATAATATAATATAATATAATATAATTTATCTACCAAAAAGTTATTTAATCTATTCCTCCATCCATTCATCCATCCAGCCATCCTTTCATCCACCCGTTCCTCAATCTAGCTCTCTATCTACTCATCCATTCCTTCATCTATTCTTTCGTCCATTCCTCATCTAACTTTCCATCCATCCATGCATTTATCCATCCATCCATCCATCCATCCATCCATCCATCCACCCATCCATCCATCCATCCGTCCATCCATCCTTTCATCAATCCATCCATCTATCCATCCATCCATCCATCATTCCATCCATTCATCCATCTATCCATCCAATTCTGCATCCATCCTTCCATCCATTTGTGCATCCATCCATCCATCCATGTGTCCATTTATGCATCTTTCCATTCATGTCCATCCATCCATTCATCCATCTATTTGTGCATTTTTGCATCCTTCCATCCATTCATGCATCCATCCATTTATGCATCTATCCATCCATCCATCCATCCATCCATCCATACATACATCCATCCATGCATTTATCCATTTATGCATCCATTTGTGCATCCATTCATCCATCCATTCCTTTGTGCATTTGTGCATCCATTCGTCCATCCATCATCCATCCATCAATCCATCTATCCATCCATCAAAGCGTCCATCCATTTATCCATCTGTCCATCAATCCATCAATCCATCCATCCATCATCCATTCTCCATTCATCCATCCATCCATCCATCCATCCATCCATCCATCCATCCATCCATCCATCACAATAATTATTGTATCATCTAAATGTATTGTTTTTAACTTGTGCATGCACGTTTTTCTAATGCATGTGCATTAGCTCTTGAATTCCCTAATGTATTCAGGTACAGGAGAGAATGAAATGAGGGGTGAGTAATTAGCATGAGCGTATGATGCTAGTCAAGGAAAGGGGGTGTGAGTGCTGCATTAATTTCACCAGTTTTTTTATCATGCTGAACAGTCGACACTAATCGCAGAATTAAGGCAAGAAAA
>NC_079446.1:9317858-9333502 GCF_903798145.1 Danio aesculapii
ATTAACCTAGTTAAGCCTTTCAATTAAATTTATTAAAAATGAACTGAAATAATTCTTGAGTTTTTTTTTTTGGGACGACTTATAAATTTTGGGCCTTATCATACACCCGGTGCAATGCGGCGCAAGGTGTGACGCAATTGTTGTTTGCTAGTTTCAGCTTGGCGCAAGAGTCGTTTTGACATTTTGCGCCACGCTGTTTAAATAGCAAACGCATTTGCGCTCATATGTGCACCCATAAACGTTCTGGTCTAAAAAAGGAGGTGTGTTGAGGCGCATTGCTGGTGCATTGCTATTTTGAGAAACTTGTTCTATAGATCAGATTAAATTGGGTCTATAGTCTATTATACTTAAAATGCTTGGATATGGATATGGATATACACATACAGTTGTAATAGAGATATTAAAAACCAATTTCTAGTGACTAGTTTTATTTAGTTATTTTACTTGTTATTTTGTACAATACTGTATGTACTGTGAGTACTGTATGTTCAGCTTAAAGTGCAATGTAAAGGCTTAACTAGGTTAATTTGGCAGTTAGGTTAATTAGAAAAAACAGCAATGTTGTTTTTTTATAGCCTATCGAAAACAATTATTTTTTAAGAGAGCTAATAATTTTGACTTTGGCTGTTTTTCATTAGGTACAGTCAAGACTGAAATTATTCATACCTCTGGCAAATTTTGATTTTCTTTTATTCAGCCAGCAAGTGCTTTGACCAGAAATGACACAGCCTTCTTCCAAAAGATAACAAGACGATGGACAGGAGGCATCATTGTGGAAAATAAAAAATTCTCAGCTTTTATTTGCGGTCCAAATTTATTCATACCCTTCTCAATAATCAATAGAAAAGCCTTTATTGGCTTTTACAGCAAACAAACCTCCTGACCAGCATTTGGCATGACTCCACTGATATTTTTGCCAATTAATTTTTAGCAATGAGCTCTAACCCTGATCTTTAGGTCCCTCCACAGATTCTTAATTGGATTTAGTTCAGGACTCTGGCTGGGCCACTGCAAAGCGCTAATATTTTTTGTCTGAACCATTTCTTCACCACTTTTGCTGTGTGTTTTTGTCCAATGGTGCTCAAGACCAAGTTTCTCTGCAGGCTGCCTGATGTTGCTGTTGAGAATTTTGATCTATTGCTCCTTTTTCACTGGAACTTCAAAACGTTTAGATATGCTCTTATAGCCCTTTCCTGACTTGTGAGTAGCCATAATGCACAGCCGCAGGTCCTCACTGAGCTCCATTGTCTTAGCCATGACTGTCCACAAACCAACAGCAGAGAGCTTCTGTTTTTGACCTGTTCCCAATGAATCAGGGTAATTAGGATGCTTTAGAAGAGCTTAGACTATTTGGAGTGGTATTGAACTTTGGATTTTCAGTTTACAGTAGGTATGAATAATTTTGGACATGCCACTTTTTGTTTAACGGTAAATAAATGATCAAATTTTTCCACAATGATGCCTCTTGTCCTTCATCGTATTATCTTTTGGGAGAAGTCTGTGTCATTTGCGGTCAAAAAAAAACCCCAGCATGAACCGCCAACAATTCCAGCATATGGTTTTTTTACACAGTGGATGCCCTTCCGGCTGCAACCCAGTACTGAGAAACACCCATACACACTAGGGATGGGAAGATAAACCGATATGTATCGATACGCGGTCATGCGCGTGCACGATGCGAGTGCATCGGTAGAGCAGCAGAGGATGAATGAAATATTAAAAGCAAATCGAGATGCATCGGTTTTTGCGAGATGCATCGATTTTTCCAAGATACAACTTATCTTTTTAATATAGAATGTATTTTTTATTTATTAACAAGTGTTGTCAAACTGTTTTTAGCGCATAATTTAATCGACCTACATAAAGTATGCCTTAGCAACGGATTTGCGGATGTGTACACTACACTTACACTACAACTCAGGTCAGGTGTGCGGATTAAGCTAGTGGTGCGCCCTCAGAAAGCGCGAGAAGCAAAATAAACATGTCAGACGCCGAGACAATTTATTCCCCACTGGGTTTTAAATCTAAAGTATGGCAACATTATGGATTTTACAAGAAAGATGGACGATTTGACAAGACAGATGCAATTTGCAAAATGTGCCGCGCATCTGTAAAATACACGGGCAGTACGACGAATCTGATGTCTCACTTGAAGCGGCGCCACGGTGTTGTTGTGGAAGCATCTTCCAGTGTTCCTGCATCCTCTGCTTCTTGCTCTGATTCACCTGTAGCTAACAGCTCTAAAAGTGGTGAGAAAAGCATTGAAAGTTTTTTCCATGCCCCGCTTGCTAACAGTTCCGCGCGCTCTACGGCAATCACGGATGCTATTGCATTGTTTATCTGCAAAGATATTCAGCCTTATAGTGTCTCTGAGAACGAAGGTTTTAAACACCTCCTCCATGTCTTGGAGCCTCGTTATAAGATACCAAACCGAATAGCTATTCTCCGATAAACAGATTCCTGCTCTGTACGACCAAGTAAGAAGAGAGATAGAGGAGTCCCTGCACAAAGCCCAAAGAGTCGCGGTTACAGTGGACGGCTGGACATCGTGCGCTACAGCATCATATGTAACTGTCACAGCACACTACATAGACGGTGTTACGTTTTGAATATTCAGTGGCAAAATATATGTTTGTAAAACTTATTTTCATAGTTGAAAAGTTAAATCACAATTCTTGTTGTGCAATAGTTAACATTCTTTTTGTTGAAAAAGTGCAAATATATTTTTTTATATATATTGCACTTATACATTCTGTTTATCTTGGAAATACTTAAATAATATGTGCCATATGTTCTAAAATGGCCCTCTACTGTAAACCGACACTCGGGCTCTGAGAGAAAAGCCAGTTTGTAAAAAGTCTTGGTTTTACTTGGTTAATAAATAATCAAACTCATTCAATGGCACTGCATCTTCTTTCACATCATCACATAAACTTGATCTTATTAGTTAGTGCTGAATTATCGCATTGTATCGTGATATGGGTGTGAATCGTATCGTATTGCATCGCAATATGTCACAAATGTATCGTTAATATATTGGATCGTATACTTTGTATCGAGATGCGTATCGGATCGGCATTATAGCATAGATGCCCAACCCTAATACACACTCATTCACACACACACTCATAACAAATAATTCTTCCCATTTTTAATTGAATGCAATTGTTATATTTGATTTTAATGGTTTAATGTTTGACCAGTTAATCTGTGATCGTACAATCGTTTGTATATGTGTGTGCGCGCGCGATTATAAAATCTATACAGTAGTCTATTCAATAAAGGCACGTTTATTGCTCACACTGTGGGTCAGGACTTTTGTAGCGGCTTCCAGTGACTTATAACCAGCTCCTGCAAACACACAGCCTGTGATTGATTATGTCTCAGAGAGGCTGACGTGAAGTTTTGGAGGACTCTGGCTTTTCCTTTATGACCTCGTGTGGACAAATGGAGCGGATTGATATCACTGAGTGATTGATGATGCTCAGGCCCTCAGAGCGTGATCCGATTGGCCAAGAAGGATCACATGTCGGTGTTTGGCTGACCTGAGCTGATTTTTTGCGTCAGATACAGTATATTTGACTGATGCAGCATTGAAGATCATAAAAAAAGCCTTTCGTTTTGTTTTATTTTAATCCGCCGCTGCATGAATAATACTGTTTGCTTATGCGTAGACAAATACAGATTTAATTGCTTTAGATTTTGCAGTTGCGTGTCCTGCATGGCCCCGGCCGTGCTGAAAGTGAATCTCCTGCTGCGAGCAGTTCCAGGTAAAGAGCCAGATTCCCTGCAGGTGTTCTATGAGTGCCGATCCATCCATATTCATTCCTGCACCACGCAGAGGACGTCTCTGTTTGCACACTTTTTTTTTTCTCTTTCATTTGACTTTTTCAGTTCATTAGACTTAAGCGCTCTCCGAACATCAGTGAAATCTCTGATGAAGAGGCAAACCATCAATTCTTAACTGCGTGTAAAAAGCTGCATTGCGATTTATTTATACAATATATTTATATTGGATATACAGTTGAAGTCAGAATTATTAGCCCCCCTGTTTATTTTTTCCCCCAATTTTTGTTTAACGGAGAGATTTTTTTCCAACACATTTCTAAACATAATAGTTTTAATAACTCATTTCTAATAACTGATTTATTTTATCTTTGCCATGATGACCATAAATAATATTTGACTTGATATTTTTCAAAACACTTCTATACAGCTTAAAGTGAGATTTAAAGGCTTAACTAGGTTAATTAGGTTAACTAGTGTAACGATTAGGCTGAGGCTGTGTTATTAGAATCCATATGCAGAAGTTTATTAATGGGATTAGACAGAGACATCAACGGGTAAACAAGCGGAGAGTCTGCAACATGTAAGCAGTCCAAACCAAACAGCAAACACAGGGGCAATTCCAGGAGACGTAGTAGTAATTCAGGCAGATGATCAGTGCAACAATAATTAGTCCAAAACAGATCAAGATACACAGGGGCAAATCCAGAAGACGTGGTGAGAAGACACCAAAAGTTCAAGGCAACAATAAGCAGTGCAAAACAGAGCAAGAGGGCAAAGACAGATAATGTACTTGATCTAGGCAGGCAGGGTCATACACAGAAAAGCAGTCATGAAAGTCATTTGGAACAACGCTTGGTTAACTGGCAATACTTCGCAAAGAAGCATGGCCTGAGCTCTTGCTGAAATACAGCACAAACAGGAAGTGACTGCAGCGGGAGCAGAGCTGAGTCAGTGTCGGGTGAGGGCTCCCTCTGCTGGCATGGCGTTATAACTAGGCAGGATAGGGTAATTAGGCAAGGCATTGTATAACGATGGTTTATTCTTTAGACTATCGGAAAAAATTAGCTTAATGGGGCCTATATTGTTGACCTTAAAATGGTGTTAAAAAAAATTCTAGCTGAAATAAAACACTTTCTCCAGAAGAAAAAATATTATCAGACGTACTGTGAAAATTTCCTTGCTCCGTTAAACATAATTTGGGAAATATTTATAAAGGAAAAAAACAAAAACAAAGGGGGGCTAATAAATCTGACTTCAACTGTATATTTAAGTTAATATATATTAAAAATATTTTCTAGCAAATATAAAAATATATTAAAATATATTTGAAAAGCGATGCAGTGGCGCAGTAGGTAGTGCTGTTGCCTCACAGCAAGAAGGTCGCTGGTTCGAGCCTCGGCTGGGTCAGTTGGCGTTTCTGTGTGGAGTTTGCATGTTCTCCCTGCGTTCGCGTGGGTTTCCTTCGGGTGCTCTGGTTTCCCCCACAGTCCAAAGACATGCGGTAAAGGTGAAGTGGGTAGGCTAAATTGTCCATAGTGTATGTGTGTGAATGAGCGTGTATGACTGTTTCCCAGTGATAGGTTGGAAGGGCATCCGCTGTGTAGAACATGTGCTTGATAAGTTGGTGGTTCATTCCGCTGTGGTGACCCCAGATTAATAAAGGGACTATTATCCCTTTGTTTTTTTGTGTAAAAATGTTAGTACAAATGCTATTTTAATGAATCCATGTCATAACAAGTTACTGTAAAACATAATTGTGCTGCTTTGTGGGATAAATAGCTGGTTGCGTTCACAGTCAACATTGCGGTGATTAGTGTTCCTTTGGCTGGGAACTTGGATTTCGTTTACTTTTAATTAATTTTTCTCACAGCCACAATGGTTTCCAGCATGTTACTTGGAGAATGATAAACTAGGCTTTTAATATTATGGTGATAATATTGCGATAACAATATTTTATAAATAGTTAAATGCGTTACAGTTATGCTGTGATGAGCTTTATTTTTTAAATCTCTGAATCTTTTCCATTTTTATGGATGTAATGTTTAATAACATTATGTAATGTTTAATTACATTTTAATAATGAAATAAATGATATAAATTAATAATGGCAAAATTTATCGTGTACTTAATGATAATACATTTTCAATAAAATCATCATTCAATCAAACATGACAGTAATTAAGAATAATTTTCTGTATTTTGCATTGTTTAAGACTTGTGCTGGAAGTTCTTGTAATAATTCTTTGGTTTAGTCCCTTATTTATCAGGGATCGCCACAGCGGAATGAACCGGCAACTATTCCAGCATATGTTTTACACAGCCTATGCCCTTCCAGCTGCAAGCCAGTATTGGGAAACACCCATACACTCTCATGTTCACACACACACTCATACACTATGGCTAATTTTGTTTAACCAATTCACTTTTACTGCATGTCTTTGGACTGTGGGGGAAACTGGAGCACCCAGAGGAAACCCACACCAACACGGGGAGAACATGCAAACTCCACACAGAACATATTATTATTAATGTATACTTATTCTATTATGACTTAGAAATAAAGTGTAATTTAATTTTTTTTTTTTTTTTTTTGTATTTTTATACATCATTTCCCAGTGATGGGTTGCAGCTGGAAGGGCATCCGCTGCGTAAAACATATGCTGCATAAGTTGGCAGTTCATTCCGCTGTGGCGACCCCATATTAATAAAGGGACTAAGCCAAAAAGACAATGAATAAATATACATCAGTAACTTAAATAATATTAATAAAAAAACCCTAAACCAATTAAAAATGATAGAAATTATATAATAATAATATGCATAAAAAAACACAAGCCAATAATATAATAATGTTACATAATAATTCCATTATGTAAACACAATATCATTTATTTGTCATATAAATATAATTATACCTTAATAAGTTAAATTATATTGGTTTAGAAAAATAAGCTAATTAAGAAAATTATATATTATGTATAATAAAAGAAGCCAATAAAATAATAATATTATGTAATAATACCATCATGTAAACACAAGCCAATAAAAAAATCATTAATATTTATATTAAAATAATAGATTATATTATGATTTATTAATATAGTTTATTTTTGCATATAAATATAATAATACCTCAATAACTTAAATTATATTAATTGAAAAAATATGCTAATTTTAAAAATAGTATAATATTATGCATAATTAAGCACAAGCCATTAAAATAATAATATATTAAAATTATGTAATAATGTCGTTATTTAAACACAAGCCAATAAAAAATATTATTTTTATTCATTCATTCTTTTTTTTCGGCTTAGTCCCTTTATTAATCTGGGGTCGCCACAGCGGAATGAACCGCCAACTTATCCAGCATGTTTTTACGCAGCTGATGCCCTTCCAGCTGCAACCCTCATTCACACTCATTCACACTTCACATTCACACTCATACACTACGGAGAATTTAGCCTACCCAATTCACCTGAAATGCATGTCTTTGGACTGTGGGGGAAACCGGAGCACCCGGAGGAAACCAACGCAAACACAGGGAGAACATGCAAACTCCACACAGAAACGCCAACTGACCCAGCTGAGGTTCGAACCAGCGATCTTCTTGCTGTGAGGCGACAGCACTACCTACTGCGCCACTGCATCGCCTATTATTTTTATTTATAATTTTTAATATATTTATACTATATTTATTACCAAAAAAAGCAAATTAAAAGAAAATAATAGAATAATATGCAATAAAGCAAGCCAATAAAATAATAATATTACATAAAACCTTTATGTAAACACAAGCCCATAAAAGTAATTATTTATATTTATATATAAAAAACATTATATTATGATTTAGCTATTTAGTTTATTTTTGCAAATAAATATACCTCAATAACTTAAACTATATTGAATACAAAAAATAAGCAACGTGCATAATAAATACAAGCTAGTTAAAATGATAATATTACAAAATAATACCATTATATAAACACTAGCCAATAAAATACGTATTTATATGAACAACTAATATACCTCATATTAATTTATAAATAAATATATTTATTT
This sequence comes from Danio aesculapii, assembly GCF_903798145.1. NCBI lineage: Eukaryota > Metazoa > Chordata > Actinopteri > Cypriniformes > Danionidae > Danio > Danio aesculapii. The sequence goes on from NC_079446.1 coordinate 9,325,710, forward strand.
TTATTAATATAAATATACCTCAATAACAAATATAAATATACCTCAATAACAAATATAAATATAAATATACCTCAATAACAAATTATATTGATGAAAAATAAGCTAATTAAACATTAGCATATTATTATATTATTTTCCTTTAATTAGCTTATATATGTACATATTTTTTATTATAATTAGCTTCTTTTTAGTATATACAGTTGAAGTCAGAATTATTAGTCCCCCCGCCTGAATTATTAGCCCCCCTATTTATTTTTTTCCCCAATTTCTGTTTAACGGAGAGAAGATTTTTTTTTCAACACAATTCTAAACATAATAGTTTGACTAGATATTTTTCAAGACACTTCTGCACAGCTTAAAGTGACATTTAAAGGCTTAACTAGGTTAATTAGTTTAACTAGGCAGGTTAGGGTAATTAGGCAAGTTATTGTATAAAGATGGTTTGTTCTGTAGACTATTGAAAACATATATAGCTTAAAGGGGCTAATAATTTTGACCTTAAAATGGTATTTAAAAAAAATAAATCTGCTTCTATTCTAGCCGAAATAAAACAAATACGACTTTCTCCAGAAGAAAAGATATTATGAAAATGTCCTTGCATTTGGGAAATAATTAAAAAAGAAGAAAAAAATAAAAGGTGGAAATAATTCTGAAAATGAAAATAATTCTGACTTCAACTGTACACTATAAAGAAGCTAATTAAAAGAAAATAATATAATAATATGCATAATACAACACAACACAACACAAGCCAATAAGATAATAATTATAATAATTAAATACTATTATGTAAAAATTAAGTGTAATAATTTTACCACACTCATACTATAGGTGCAACTAGCCTGAAAATGTTATCTAAAATAATTTTTCCTTTCGCCAAAGTGATTCGATTCGCATTCTAAAAGGCAATAATATAAGCAAATGTAAAAAAAATGGTTGCTCATAAACAAATTCTACCTTTTGTCACGGCTCTACAAATCTTAATCCACAGCTCTGGAGTTATATGAGGAAACAATAACCCAGCCATGAGGCGTCTCAGCTGCTTTTTAAACTTTGAAGCCAAGATATGCTTGTCAGAGCTCTGCGTCTCTGCCCTCCCGGGGGCTTTAGGGCAAAAAAAAAAAAACAGGCTTTGCTTTGCACACCACGCTGATATATCAATGACCCACGGGACAAATTTACCCCGCGTTGTATTTCACTGTAATTAACTGTCATTACGCTGAGTGGTTTTGGCTACTTGGGAAATTAAAAAAGGGGGGTTTTTGTTACGAATAAACAAGATAATAAGAGCAGTGTTTGTTCTCAAAGCGGTTTGTGTTTATTTGATCATATTCAGTCAGTATTAGATACAGAAGATGAGTGTTAACGTTGCTGGAGCAAATGGCTTGGGCCCCGGTTGGGTTTGCATAGCGCGGTAGCATTCATGCAGAAATAATGGAGTACCATTGTGAAGAGCTTCTTTAATAGCCCTCCGCTATGCTTAAACAATTAGTTAGCGCATTGCGCCTCCCTTGCCATTTGGAGCACAGAATCGCTGGGCAAATCATACATCATTCCAAGGATGTAAACGTGAGGGGTGAACATGCTGTTTCAACAAGGTCATTGGTAAGCATGTGAGGAATAATTACAACACAAAAAAGCTCTTGTGAAGCAGAAGAAAGAAAAAAAAACTGCCTGTGGTCGGAATTGAATGGTGTTGATGGGAGTTTTTTGTTTGATTTGCATGCTATTCTCATTTTTCACTGGCATACTTTTTGTACTTTTTAGTAAATGGGTTTGCATGTTAAACCTTATTAGATTAATGTGTTCCTATTAATGGTTAAACAAATCACAAACACACTTTGGCTTTTGAGCGAAAGATCAATGTATTATTATTATTATTATTATTATTATTATTATTATTATTATTATTATTATTATTATTATTATTAGTTTAGTTTAGTTTAAAGCTTTATTAATCCCCTTGGGGCATTTCATTCGGACATGGTGGTGCTTTACACAACAAGAATGACACACTTGACACAATAAACACCAACATCAAATACACAAACAAAAGCTGAAAAGAAAAACTAAAAAGTTTTTTTTATGTTATTAAATAAATTAAAATAATAATAATAATAATAATATATTATTATGATGATATAATTTGCTTTGCAAATTATTTTATGTGACCTTAACAAAAATATACTTAACTTAATTTAAAATAATATTCAATAAACAACTTGCTAAATATGTTTAATTAAAAAAACCTTATTAAAACAATAATAATGTTAATACGCACTATAGTTATTTTTTATATATTAAACAGAATAAAGTCAAACAAATAAACAAAAAGATAAATAAATTATGGAATTTATATGTTCAACAAAAATAATTATCAGTAAATAACCTGATAATAAAACAAAATGTTAAAATAAAATATTCAATTATTAAAACAATAATAAGCAAAAAAAGTCAAACAAATAAGCAAAAATAGGGCGACTCAGTGGCACAGTAGGTAGTGCTGTTGCCTCACAGCGAGAAGGTCGCTGGTTTGAGCCTTGGCAGGGTCAGTTGGCATTTCTGTGTGGAGTTTGCGTGTTCTCCCTGTGTTCGCGTGGGTTTCCTCTGGGTGCTCCGGTTTCCTCCACAGTCCAAAGACATGCGGTACAGGTGAATTGGGTAGGCTAAATTGTCTGTAGTGTATGAGTGTGTGTGTGAATAAGTGTGTATGTGTTTCCCAGTGATGGGTGGCAGCTGGAAGGGCATTCGGTGACCCCAGATTAATAAAGGGACTAAGCCAAAAAGAAAATGAATGAATGAATGATTAAATAAAATGTTAAAATAAAATATTCAATTATTAAAACTGCAGTGGTGCAGTGGGTAGCGCTGTTGCCTCACAGCAAGAAGATCGCTGGTTTGAGCCTCGGCTGGGCAGAGTTTGCTTGTTCTCCCCAGTTTCTTCTGGGTACTCCGGTTTCCCCCACAGTCCAAATACATGCGCTATTGGTGAATTGAGTAAGCTAAATTGGCCGTAGTGTATGTGTGTGAATGAGAGTGAATGGGTGTTTCCCAGTACAGGGTTGCAGCTGGAAGGGTATCCGCTGTGAAAAAAAAATATGCTGGATAAGTTGGCAGTTCATACCTATTTGGCGATCCCTGATTAATAAAGGGACTAAGCCGAAAAGAAAATGAATAATAATAATACATTTTGGAACCTATACTTTTAACAAAAATAATTATTAGTAAATAACCTGATAATTAAATAAAATGTTAATTAAAATATTTAGTTATTAAGACAATTATAACTTTAATAAGCATGATAATTTTTTGATATTCTTTATATGTTAAACAAAACAAAGTCAAACAAATAAGCTAAGGAAAATAAAAAATTAAAAAATTTGATTCAGTAAATAACCTGATAAATAAATACATTTTTACAATAAAATATTCAATTACTAATATTAATATTTAGATTAATAAGCATGATAGTTCTTTGATATTCTTTATATGTTACAAGCAGTCAAACAATTAAGCAAAAAATATAACGTATATGGATCCTTTACTTGTAACAAAAAATCCAGTAAATAAGCTGCTAAAAAACAAAAATTTGACAATAAAATATTATTAGTATTTATATTAATTAGCACAATTGTACTTTGATATTCTTAATATGTTAAATGTTAAATGCCAATAGCCTAGTGGTTAGTGCATCGACATATAGCACCCAGGTGCTCGCGGTGACCCGAGTTCGATTCCCGGCTCGGGGTCCTTTGCCGATCCTTCCCCTCTCTCTGCTCCCCATACTTTCCTGTCTGTTAATCTCCACTGTCCTGTCAATAAAGGTGAAAACCCCTAAAAAAATAATTATTAAATATTCAATCATTAATTAAGTAATAACATTAATAAGCACAATAGTTTTTTCTGTATCCTTTATACATTAAAAGCAGTCAAACAAATAACCTTCTAAATAAATAAAATGTTAAACTGAAATCATTAATATTAATAAGCACAATAGTTATTTGGGCGGCGCAGTGGCGCAGTGGGTAGTGCTGTTGCCTCACAGCAAGAAGATTGCTGGTTCGAGCCTCGGCTGGGTCAGTTGGCATTTCTGTGTGGAGTTTGCATGTTCTCCCCGTGTTCGCGTGGGTTTCCTCCAGGTGCTCCGGTTTCCCCCACAAGTCCAAATACATGCACTATAGGTTAATTGGGTAAGCTAAATTGTCTGTAGCGTGTGTGTGTGTTTGTGTGAATGAGTGTGTATAGGTGTTTCCCACTGATGGTAAACATATGCTGGATAAGTTGGCGGTTCATTCCGCTGTGGTGACCCCTGATTAATAAAGGGACTAAGCCGAAAAGAAAATGAATGAATGAACAATAGTTATTTGTTATTCTTTATGTTAAAAGCAGTCAAACAAATAATTAACGGGAAAAAAAACTGTAGTAAACAGTCTTTGTTCTATGATTAGCGTTATTTAAATTGACATAACAAGCTATGTTAGTGCAGTTTTTGTTATTTTATTTGTAATAACTTTTGTAAGGGGTTGCCAAATGAGTAAGCAACAAGTTTACCTGTTCATCCTAATGATGCTCAGTATCTGTAGCTACTGTACCTCGATGATACTTAAATGTGCTTGTTAGCAGTCACATTTGTCAAGATACGTAAATAAAACTATATAAAAACACAAAATAATAATACTTTTAACCAAGAAACCCTGGAACTGGAAATAAAAGTGCTAAAATGTTAACTAATTTCTAGTTTTTGGCCAAAATACATCATGTCTGCTGCACTGTGTTAGCGTAGCCACATGCTAACTTCCAAGGAGCGCTATTTATTTCGTTCTGTCTGCGTGAATTGATTCAAATTGTTCACTCATGAGACTCCAATTTAGCATGCTGTGCTTTATCTGTCTGGCTCTTTAGACCACTAACTGACTTTAGGTACAAAGTTATATGGTGTTACACTGAAATTGCTGGTCAGAACACAGAGGGCTACTGTTAAAACACTTAGCTATTCATGATAGCACCCGCTAACACTTACGAGCTGAAGATGAGTGTAAAAATGAATGTGTTTACAAGTGCCTGCTTGTTTTTTATTCACTATAACAGAGGGAAAGTCCATATGTTGCCTCCATTTTTCCCCTAAGGATAATTTCATTTAGCAACACTGCCTTGTAGCACATCATTATTCAGCTGGGTAGCGATATAAACACTGAGTTTCTTCAGCAGTCTCGACTCAAGAATCAAACCAACCAATGTTTTCATTTTAAGTTAGAAAAATATGCTATATTTTATGAATCAATGCCTATGATCAAATGTAACCAACAATTGTTAACAAAGGTACAAATTAGTATTGATTTGTGACTATAAAAAGGAAATATATTGAATTTAATTGTAGAGAGTTTGATTTAAGTTGTGTCATTTGTATTTCTTTATTGGGTGTTGACACTAGAATGGACTACTCTGATTAGTGGATATCTGTGTGGCATTGTAGGTTGTGTAGTTACCCTAAACTATTCAATTTTTAAGTATTTATATGCATAATATGTATATTTTAAATGAGACAAGTACAGATATAGCTTTGAAAATAGTTAAGAGAATACTTGTATTTCTTTATTGGGTGTGGCCATTAGAATGGACTACTCTGATTGGTGGATATCTTTGTGGAATTGTGGGTAGTGTAGTTTCTGTAAATTATTTGATTGTTTTAAAGTATTTATATGTATAAAATGTAAATTTTAAATGAGACAGGTACAAATACAGCTTTGGAAAAAGTTAAGAAATTACTTGTATTTCTTGATTGGGTGTGACTACTAGAATGAATTACTCTGATTGGTGGATATCTGTGTGGCATTGTGGGTGGTGTAGTTTCTCTAAACTATTAGATTTTTTAAGTATTTATATGCATAATATGTATATTTTAAATGGCAAAAGTACAGATACAGCTTTAGAAAAAATTAAGAGACCACTTTAGTGTTACTATTATTTTTTTATTAACATGCATTTGAGTGAAATGGCCAATTGAGTTAACACTTTTGAACAGATAAACTGTTTTTCTTGTGAACTTTCTGCATTTAAATAAATATATGGATAAATAGATGCATAAATAAATAAATAAATAAATAAATGGCAAACTGTAACACTGGAGTCGAGGTACAGCAAGAGTTGAGTGTCCATACGCAGTTTATTAACAGCTTAGTCACCCAGGCAATGGTCAAACAGGAGCAAACAGAATCATGATAGTAATCCAATAGTGTAGTCGTAGTCACAGGCAGAGGTCGGTGCAGGCGGCAAACAGAGTAAACAAAGAAACTAGGCAAGGATCTAAAGGCACGGTAAGACTAGACAAAGAAAACACTTCGCAATGTACAGGTTAACAAGCAAGACTCAGCAATGTGTGTGTGAGAGAGAGGTGAATATATAGTCTATGCAATCAGTCTGTGATTCGTTTCCAACTGTGTGTGCAATCAGGCAGAGAACTGGAACTGTTGTGTGTGTGAGATGCAAGATGGGATTTGAAGTTTTGTGACAGATTTGTAGTTCTCCAGCGATTTGCTTCTGCTAGATCGCTGGTGAATGTGACACAAACATACATTTTAATCAATATTTTGCCTTATTGTAAAAAGCAATTAGTTGACTTTACTTAAAAAAAAAAGTAAACGCATTGCCTTCAAATGTAAAAAGTAAATGAACTGTGCATAATTATAAAATTTAAGTCAATTTAACAGTTCCATGTCACAGTCAGTTACTCACTTTTTATAAGGTAAAGTAGCTAAAGTATCACTTTCTACACTGTATTTTACATTTCTAATGATTTATCAATACACTGAAACTCTAAGACTTGACTTCAAAATCTAATTCTTATCCACTTCAGTGTATTGACTTAGCTTTAATATTCTGAAAGTATATTATAACATATTTTGCATGTCCTAAACGCCAGTAGTCTCTCAGTTACCTGCTTTGTTCAGTGCTTTTAACATTTATAATTTCCTCACATTTTCTTACATTCCAGAGGATCAGTTTGTTTATTGTGAAGCACTGCAGAGCATGAAGCCTTGCAGAGGGGGAAAAAAAACTGCTGCTTTACAATTCAGTGGTGTTATAGATTGTTTGACTGTAAGTTTGTGACCCTCAAAGCAAACAAGGACTTCATCTGTTGAACTACCCTGCAGGTTTCTGATGGTCTGTTGACATTATTAGATTAATGACGCATGCTTTTCAATGGCCTTTGTGGAAGTTTTAAGTCTAGATTAGAAAATGTGCCTTCAGATGAATCTCTTTAATAAACCACTGTACAGCTTGTGTTTTTGTGAGCTTGTTTTTTTTTTCCGGAGTCATCGAGTGAACAGCAAACAATGGTTCTTTGAGTTGTTTAATTACTACTTCCTGGAACTTTCCCCTTATTGTTGATGAGATTAATGAAAGATACCGTATAAGCTTACTGCAGTCTTCAAATTCACTTCTTCTATTTCTATTCATAAAGGTATATAGTTCATCCAGAAGATGTTGTTTATTCATCCTCAAGGCATCTAAGATGTAGATGACTTTTTTTGTGGTTGTCAAATAATGAATCAAGTAAATAATTAAAATAAAATAAAATAAAATAAATAAGATAGATAGATAGATAGATAGATAGATAGATAGATAGATAGATAGATAGATAGATAGATAGATAGATAGATAGATAGATAGATAGATAGATAGATAGATAGATAGATAGATATGTGTGTGAAATAACAGTTTAAAATCATAATAATGTAAAACTGAATAGATGATGGATGGATGGATGGAGGATGGATGGATAATAGTATAAA
>NC_079446.1:9461252-9468752 GCF_903798145.1 Danio aesculapii
TTTGGGCACCCCTTCTTTGGGGGTTTTTGTTTTTTAACATCTTATATGATATAGTTATGTATAATTTTTTTAATGTTTAAAATAACTGTTCTCTATTGAAGTATATATTAAAATGGAGTTTATTACTGTAATTTTAACGCTTAATTTTTACATTATCAATTACTACAGTCATGCGATCCCTCAGAAATGACTCTAAATAATTATCTTTGTCTTATCTTAAATATAATTTTATATATATATATATATATATATATATATATATATATATATATATATATATATATATATATATATATATATATATAATGTATATCATACAGTAAACAAGAAATAAATAAACAAGAAATACTGAGTGGCTATCCAATTTCCAGAAAAGCCAGAAAAGTAGTTTTGTAAAGATTGGCCGAGTTGGTGATTCGTTGATTCATAGTCAAACATTTTGAATGAATTGCTTGAATTTATGATTCAGTAAATGATTATTTTATTTTTCTATTTTTTTTAGATACATTTTTTTTATTTATACACATGCGATTGCTGTTGAAGGTTTTAGAGCAGTAACATTTCTTATGAATTTAAAGAAGTCTCTTGCTCACCAAGCCTGCTTTTATTTGATCCAAAGTACAGCTAAAACAGTAAAACTGTTAATGTTTTTTAATATTTCAAATATTCCTTGATGAATTCAAATCTAAATCAGCATTTATCTAAAGATCAGCATCTAAAGCATTTATCCAAAATAAAAAGCTTTTGTATCATTATACACTATACAAAGGTTTAATTTAAAGGTTAAGAGTCTTTCTTTTTTTTCTTTCTTTATTTTTATTTATTTTTTGGGGATTGAAATTATAGAAATTAATACTTTTATTTAGGAAGGATGTTTTAAATAAATGCAAATCAACAATAAACATGTGTAATGTCGCAAAATGATTTTATTCATCAAAGAAAGCTGAAAAATTCTCAGCTGCTTTAAACAAGGTAATAATAATAAAACAAAATATTTGAGCAGCAATATTAGAATGCCTCTGAAAGGTTGCATAGAGGTCATTTATGCAAGCATAGACATGTTAAGTGTGAAGAGCTTACAACTCTTTAAAAAAACAGATCTTTAAAAATCAATGGTGAAGTGGCACATCAAAACGTTAAGGATTATATAAAACTCGAATTATAAAATAATGACAGCATTGTTTAATTTTGGGGTGAACTAGTCCTATAGGGCTCACCAGGTTTGCACCTTCCTCAATAATCGCTGTTATTTTAAACGGCAATCTCGAGGTATTAAGCATTTCATTCATTGGCCCTTCAGGTTACGTTTGAGTTTTCCAGTGCTTGACACATCCTGTCATGCCGAGAATTGCTTTACCATTACAACGGTGTGTTATCCGGCAGTCCTGCTCGGAGCTATGATATGATGATGAAAATGATTCGGAAGTGATGATCAAGAACGCCTGTAAGAGTGATAGACAGCATTTTGACCTTGTCTCAGGATAATTAAGTCCTGAGTGCCATTCAGTGTTAAAAAATATCCTGGATGATGGAGGATGATGTATCATTTAAAGCCATGCAAGTCAGCGGAATGCACTTTGTCAAGCAGCCAAGTGGTGGACGAATGTTTACTGAAGTGTGTACTGGTTTTAGTGGTTTACAAGGACAGAAATTACAACATTGAGTTGGTTTTGAGAACGTGGCTTATGTCCTAGTAATTCAAAATGCATAAAAATTATATTTAACAGTGACCATGTTTATATGGACATAAGTAATCTAATTATTTGCCTTAATCTGAATACAACAAGGTATTCAGGTACGGCGGTGCCATAGTGGGTAGCACAATGGCCTCACAGCAAGAAGGTCGCTGGTTTGAGCTTGGGCAGTTGGTATTTCTGTGTGGAGCTTGCATGTTCTCTGTTTGCATGAGTGTTCGCATGGGTTTCCTCCGGGTGCTTCGGTTTCCCCCACAAGTCCAAAGACATGCACTATAGGTAAATTGGGTAAGCTAAATTGTCCGTAGTGTATGTGTGTGAATGAGTATGTATGGATGTTTCCCAGTGATGGGTTGCAGTTGGAAGGGTATCCGCTGCGTAAAACATATGCTGGATAAGTTGGCGGTTCATTTCTGCTGTGGCAACCCCTGATTAATAAAGGGACTAAGCCACAAAGAAAATGAACGAATGAAACTGGACAAACTACTTGCTGTACAAACAAGCATGCTCATGACTATACATAAAAAGTAGAATAACACTATAAGAAAATATCAGTTTGCAACATGAAGCGGCAGAACGAGTTGTTTTTACCTTCTAGAAATCAATGGAAGTGAATGAGAGTGGAAGTCTCGAGTCAAAATGGCTGCGTGTGCTCGTACGTGAAGAATAAGGTTAATAGGCTGTCAGTAAATGTCTGTAACTGGTCTTCTTCTGTCCACAGCACCCAATCTGAAGGGTCGACCCCGGAAGAAGAAGCTCTCCATCTCTCAGCGCAGAGACTCACAGAGCGGTAGTGCCAGAGAGAGCAACGGTGTGGAGGGCAAGACTCTTGTCAAGGTACAGTAAGACTGGAAGAACGCATTAAACACAATTCTGGATGATACAGTGAAATGCACTGGGGGGAAAAAATGATATATAATGCCAGAAGCAGACTTTTAACTGTCTTCTTGAGGTCTGGTTCTTTTTTTTTCTCGGAAGTATGACAAGAAGAGACAAGAATTTCCTGGATTGCGCACACACACACACACACACACACACACACACACACACACACACACAGATCTGTAGAAACTGTCCAGATCAGCAAGTCATGGAATGGCTGGTATTATAAATATTTACTATTGTGGCTCATATATAAATATATATATATATATATATATATATATATATATATATATATATATATATATATATATATATATATATATATATATATATATATATGTGTATATATGTATGTATGTATCATAACTATTTGATTTATTTTAAACTTTATACAACTTATATATATGGATCTATATATATAAATCTATATAATCTAATGGATATATATATATATATATATATATATATATATATATATATATATATATATATATATATATATATATATATATATATATATATATATATATATATATATATATCCATTAGATTATCTCTGCAGATCATTTCAAAACATCATTATATTTAAATATTATACAATACTGAAACGGTCATAGTTTTTTTAAATAGAGTTTTAGTTAGTCTCGATATCAGTCCATCAGTCTAAAGTGTTTCCCTCCTCTTCCTCTTGTTTTGACCTTCAGTGTTTCTGCTCTTCAGATTCCTATGTTTGACTAATGGTCTGCAATTGTTTTTCCTCTTGTTATTTTATCAACCTCTGCCCTCGCATGTCATTTCCTGTCCATTCTTTTCCTAGCATGAGGGCAGCTTTTTATGATTTTTTCCTCATCTGGATGAATATTTGTCCAGCAGAACAGCAGCTAATTCACTCCAGCTTTGATGAGAACCTTCAAAACATGTGGTGATCTGAACCAGATTGGCTTTAATGTATTTATTTATTTATTATTATATTACTGGCTCTGCAGTTTATGTTTTTTGAACAGAGGATTTATTTTTAAACAACTAGCAAATGTTTATAATGATACTTTCCTGGTAGATTGATTATATTAAGAAATGCTACTTTTAAAAATGTAATTATGAGTTTTCTGTTATGTATAAATATGCAAATGAGACTGAATCTAATTCACATGCACTAACAAATAATTTTTAGTTATTAATTTAAATAATTTCACATGCATTTCTACTATAATTAATTTGAACTTTGGATGAATTTAAGTTCAAAATCCTTGCTTTTCTTAAACAGTTTCACTTTAATTATTTTATTCTATTTTTATTTCTGTCTATTCTATTTTTAAAAAATAATATAAATATATATATATCAATTAACATGCATTAATAAATAACTTATCATTGTTAATTTAATTAATTTTGCTGTAATTAATATGAACATTCGATGAATTTAAGTAAAAAGAATTTTCTATTTTATTTTATTTTAAAATTAATTTCATATATATAATGATTAACATGCACTAATTAATAACTTTTAATTATTTAATTCATTTTACATACATTACTACAATTAATATGAACTTTGGATGAATTTAAGTTCTTGCTCGTTTTTAAATAGTTGGTTTCATTTGATTATTTTTATTTCTATCTATTCTATTTTAATCTAAGATATATTTGAAAAATGTATTAATTAACATGCACTAATGAATAACCTTTAATGGTTAATTTAATTCATTTTACATACATTTACTACTGTAGAAATTCTTTTTATTATATTTTTATTTCTGTCTATTCTATTTTATTCTAAAATGAATATCAAATATTAATTAACATGCGCCAATGAATAACTTTTAATTATTAATCTTATTAACTTGACATCTACTGTAGTTAATATGAACATCGGATGAATTTAAGTTCAAAATAATAGCTTTTTTTAAACAGTTGGGTTCATTTGATTATTTTTATTCTATTTTTATTTTAAAATAAATTTCAAATATATATTCATTAACACGCACTAATAGGTAACTAATTAATTTAATTAATTTTACATACATTTCTACTGCATTTCTACTGCATTAACATTGGATGAATTTAAGTTTAAAACTCTTGCTTTTTTTAACAATTGGTTTCATTTAATAATATATATTCTCCTTTATTCTAAAATTTATTTAAAATATTTATTTTTTAATTAATATCAACCTTTATGTATAATAAATATCAACAATTTACAGAATATATTTAAAGGATTTTACAAAAGGGAGTTTTGCAACTTTATCATTTCATAAAATACCGCGAAGAGCCAGAAAAAAAAAGTGTTGTATGTAATCTGTCAAATTATGCATGATCAAATCCCTCGATAAGTCTTCAGAATAAACAATTATGGACAATTATGGCCCAGTGCAGAAAAAAAAGAAATATTTTGAGAAAACGGGCTTTAAAAATAAGTATGTAAGCTTAAATCTTCACTCCGGTTTCACGCACAGTGCAAAGCCATGCACTTATAGGTGAATTGAATAAGCTAAATTGGCTGTAGTGAATGAGTGGTTTATGGATGTTTCCAAGTACTGGATTGTGGCTGAAACATTTGCTGGATAAGCTGGCAGTTCATTCCGCTGTGGTGACCCCTGATAAATAAAGGGCCTAAACCAAGGGAAAAGTAATGAATGAATTTAAATCTACAGAATTTGATTTCAGTGTCGTGATTCTCTATTCAACACCATTGGGGTGTAAATCTTAGAAACAGAATAACTTGACCTCATATAATAAAAAATAAAAGAAATGTATTAAAAACAAAGGCTTTTGTTCTATAATAACTCTCATATGTTAGAAAGCAAGCCTGTATATACTTAAAAAAACATGTACTGCTTCCAGGGAGTTTTTTATTCATGTCAACATAACCTAATACTTCAGAATTTCATTCTTTGTATTGGTTCACATATTTCGCCGGCCTTGATAACTCGTTTTGGAAAATAAATTCTCTTGATTATCGGGAACAGATGGCTAAACAGACGTGTGTGGGCCAGCGATGACTGCAGTGTGTGACAGCGTGACACTGTAAAACTGACTCCAGAACAGCTCTCAGACGCTCAATCCTGGGTCAGAACAGCTATTTTAAGTGTCCGAGAGCTCGCAGTGGTGTTCAGGAGATTCACAGCATCTATTTTTACGCCACATCATTTCTAACTGAACTGAAAACAAATCAGCATGTAAACCAGCTGCTGGGTTACAATGGAAGTGTTTTATTTGTTTGTGTATTTGTTTGTTTTTTTTCCATTTGTGTTTTCAGTATTGTTTAAAGATTGACGGGAGTTAAAAAAACTTCACGTCTTAATTTGATTTCTGTTTCATTCGATTATGACTTTACACGGATTAAGGTAATCAAAAATCACATGATATATATACTGTATATATATATATATATATATATATATATATATATATATATATATATATATATATATATATATATATATATATATATATATACAGTTGAAGTCAGAATTATTAGCCCCCCTGAATTATTAGACTCCTGTTTATATTTTCCCTCAATTTCTGTTTAACGGAAAGAAGACTTTTTTCAACGCATTTCTAAACATAATAGTTTTAATAACTCATTTCTAATAACTGATTTATTTTATATTTGCCATGATGACAGTAAATAATATTTGACTAGATATTTTTCAAGACACTTCTATAAAGCTTGAAATGACATTTAAAGTCTTAACTAGGCAGGTTAGGTTTTATTCTAGCTGAAATGAAACTAATAAGACTTTCTCCAGAAGAAAAAATATTATCAGACATACTGTGAAAATTTCCTTCCTTTGTTAAACATAATTTGGGAAATATTTTAAAAAGACAAAAAAGAGGGGCTAATAATTCTGACTTCAACTGTGTATATACAGTCAAGCCCAAAATTATTCATTTAATATAATTCTTATAATTATTGTAATAATAATTTTGATACAAAAACATATAAAATACATATAAAAATATATATGCTGTGTATATATAATACATACAAATATACCTGTACAATACATATAAAAAATTATATATGCACACACATTGTGTTACAGAAATTAATATACAGTAAAAGTCTAAAAACACCTTTTGATATATTTTTTTAAATTAAAAAAATGTGCAGAATAAAACAAAAATTACATTTTAATCGTAGACAAAATCTTGTTTTTTAGAAGAATCGTGTTTTCTTTAAAATATGTAAAATATAATAATAATAATTATTATTATTATAGTTAATTATTAATTAACTTGTTATTATAGTTATAATAACATATTAATTTAGTAATTTTCAATTGCAGTAATAATTCAAAGTATTAATATTTTTTGTAATTTTTAAACAAATAAATATTGTGAGCATAAGAGGCTTTATAATAACAGTTTCTTTAAAGTATTTTGAATAATTTTGCCTTTTCAGTTCATATTTCTCTCTGCAAAGATGACATTTGATTATGATTCTAACATAATCTAGTAGTGCTTAAAACAAGCAACGCAACATTTTTAAATAACAATTACAAATATATATATATATATATATTTGTAATTGTAGTATTTGATTTCTGCAGGGATGAAGCAAAAAATAAGATAAAATAAAAAGATTACCTGAAAATCACCACTAAAGCAGAAGACACATTGGTCCCTATCATACACCCAGCACAATAAGGCGGAAGACGTGTTTGGCGTGATTTGTTGCTATTTTCAGACCAGCGCAACAGCAATTTTCATGTTTTGCGCCACATTGTTTAAATAGCAAATTAATTTGCGCCACTTTATGCAATCATGGGTGTGCTGGTCTGAAAAGGAGGTGTGTTAAGGCGCATTGTTGGCATGTTGCTATTTTGAGGAACTGAAAAGGGCCGTGCCATTGACCAGCTAAAAACTGGTCTAAAGTCCACCACAGAGTGTGTTAGTTATGCGCCTATGCGGGTCCAAA